>NC_134014.1:33018346-33243346 GCF_040712315.1 Castanea sativa | reverse complement strand
ACGATTACGAGTCTGGGATTCATTTTTACCTTTGTTGATACTGGGAGCTTCATCTCTCCTTTTTGTGTGGTTCGACTTTGGACTTGAAAACAGCCCCTTCGTCTTTCCTCCCATTTGACCTCCATGAAGTAGAGGAGCCCAGATTTTGAAATGACCGAGTTCCTTTCCTTTTAAGCTGTCGTTCCACCTTTATTGCCATGTGCACCATGTCCTCCAACTCCACGTAGTGCTGCAACTCCACCACGTTGGCAATGTCACGATTCAGCCCATTCAAAAATCTTGCTATGGTAGCTTCTCTATCCTTCTCTACATTTGCCCAAATCATGGCAATCTCCATCTCCTTGTGGTAGTCATCCACGCTCCTATAGCCTTGAGTAAGACTCTGTAATTTCTAATTCAAGTCCCTATAGTAGTGACTAGGAACAAATCGCCTCCTCATGATTGCCTTCATTTCCTCCCAACTCTCAATAAGTCTCTCATGGTTTCTCCTTCTGTTCATCACAAGTTGATCCCACCATATAATAGCATAGTCAGTAAACTCAATGACAGCGAGTTTTACCTTTTTCTCCTCGGAGTAGTTGTGGCACTCAAAGATTAACTCCACCTTCTTCTCCCACTCCAAGTATGCTTCGGGATCATTTTTCCCTTGGAATGTTGGTATCTTCATTTTTATGTTTCCTAGGTTCCTGTCAGTCCCATCTTGCCATCTTGGATCTCTTCGGAAACCTCTACCACGCCTTTCTCTCCTTGGCACAAACCTACCCTCATTGTTCAATGAAGATTGATCTCCTTCATCTTCAAACTCATCCTCGTGGTAGTCATCAGAATCATTCATTCGAGAATGCCTTTCTTGCCTTCTAGCATTAGGGCCTCTTTGGGGACGCTCCTCACGCAAAGTAGCAATAACAATGTCTTGCCTATCCATCCGATCCCGAATCTCATTAAACACCACGTTCATGCGTTCAAATTGTTGTTGCATAGCCTGTAAAATGATGGACGACTCCTCCCCTCCTTCCCTATTTGATGTTTCACACCTGAAAGACATACTTTTGAAACAATAGAGAATTGTTAGAAATAATTCCTCACAACACTCCCTCACGTGTTTGCACTCAAATTATATCACTCCCACTCGTGTTTCACTCTTAAATTGGCTTTTTCCCGATAACAGTCTCACACTCTCTTGCCTTTTTCCACTCGTAACTTCGCCTTTTCAGTTCTTCATTAAACTAATAAACTTGATTAAGAAATTCAACTTGTAGTGTAAAAACAAATACCAACGGCAAGAAAATATGACAGAAACACTAAATCAAAGGAAGAGGACAAAAGAAAACGATATTCTGGTTTGAGAGAATTGAAACTACAAACAATTTTTTTT
Organism: Castanea sativa; assembly: GCF_040712315.1. Taxonomy (NCBI): domain Eukaryota; kingdom Viridiplantae; phylum Streptophyta; class Magnoliopsida; order Fagales; family Fagaceae; genus Castanea; species Castanea sativa. The sequence goes on along the minus strand of NC_134014.1, from coordinate 33,241,971 downwards.
TTCCTTTTTGACGTTGTTTTTTTTTTGGAAGCTGGGTGCACGATTTTAGCCTAGTACACTTCAACAAAAAAAAATAATAATAAGAACTATAAATGAAGAACACAAAAGGAATAGGATAGGATGATAACGGGAAACAAAAAAAATAAAGGGATAGAAAACTGATTTTAGAACCTGTGCTCTGATACCAAATGATGCGAACCTCAATCGACACGCTTTGAGACCCAACAAAAATATTGGAATACTTGCCCAAGAAAGCTAAAATTCAGATTTGTGATAGAGGCCCTGACCCAACGTTTATAATCGAAACGCGAACCAAATGTATAAGTTGACCTCGACCCAATGATTATAAAGAATCACGAACCAAAGGTATAAAGTTTGAACGCTACAAGGAAGAATCCTTGATAAGTTCACAGTTCTTAAAGAACCAAAAGAGAGCAAAGCTTCACCTTTTCTGATTTTTATTCAATAATATTATGAAAAACGTTTACAAACTTCAGAGCCTATTTAAGGGCTCCATAAAACTTGACAGACAAGAAAATATATTCTAAAATAACTTCTAATTGATACCTTACCATACTAGGAATCAAATTTGACCTAAAAAGCATTAAATGCACCTAAAAACAAGGAAAATACCTAAAAAAAAGTACTAAATAATAAAATCCTAAATAAAAGTTGATTTGGTCTGAAATTAGCAGATCCAAAATAGGAAAAAATCTGCCTTAACTGATATAGAGCTGGAGAGTCAATCAGCCATTAATTCACGCCATAAATCACTCCCAATTAAGCCAGATCAGCCCTAAATAGCTTGAATGAAATTTATTACGCTTTCATCTTCCTTTGGGCCAAGCTTGGAATGTCCTGCGTTAGAATCAACCCAAATCTCTTGAATCAGCCCATTAAGTGCTTCTTTGATCTTCTTGGATCTTGCTCTTGTAATAGGCCCAACTGGAACATGCAATAGATCCTTGAATGCTTGTTGATTCTCATCATATGTGGTCCGAGGAGTCAAGCATGACCAAGGTTTTGTTTAATACTTAAACAAATAGTAAATATAGCACATGATGTCAAAATAAAAACATGGCAGAGCTGCCTTTTATTAATAATAGTAAATTCGCAGGTTATTTACATTCTAAGGACGTGGTATGACCTTTTCATCTAAATCTTCTAGGAAAAAAGCACCTATACCAGCTATTGAAGTGATGCGGTATGGCCCTTCCTAATTGGGCCCTAATTTTCCCCATGCTGGGTTTTTTGCAGTACCCACAACTTTTCTTAACACTAAGTCTCCAGGTGCTAACGGTCTTAATCTCACACTTGAGTCATACCCCTGTTTGAGTTTTTGTTGATAGTATGCTAATTGAACCATGACATTTTCTCTCCACTCTTCAATCAAATCCAAGCTCTTCTCTAATAGGTTGTCATTGCTGTTTGGAGTGAACAAACTTGTATTTAGCGTTGGGAATTCAGTCTCTAGAGGAATCATAGCCTTGGCCCCATAAGTCATTGAAAAGGGCATTTCCCCTGTTGACCTACAAGGGGTAGTCCGATATGTCCAGAGCACATGTGGCAGCTCGTCAACCCGTTTGCCCTTCGCATCATCCAATCTTTTCTTGAGCCCGCTTACTATGACTTTATTAACAGTCTTGGCCTGTCCATTTTCTTGGGAATAAGCCAGAGTTGAATACCTGTTTTGAATACGCATTTCACAACAATACCTCCTGAAAGCCTTGCTATCAAACTGAAGCCTGTTGTCTTAGATGAGGGTGTGAGGAATCCTAAACCGAGTGACAATATTTTTCCAAACAAACCTTTTAGCATCCACATTTCTGATGTTCACCAATAGCTCAGCTTCAACCCATTTAGTGAAGTAATTAGTACCAACCAAAAGCCACCTCCTGTTTCCTGCTGCCTTAGGGAAGGGCTCCACAATGTCCAATCCCTACTAAGCAAAAGGCTAGGGACTGGACAGAGGATTAAGGACACCCCTTGGTTGATGAATGTTTGGAGCGAATCTCTGACATTGGTCACACTTCTTCACATACTCTTATGCTTCCTTTTGCATACCTGGCCACCAATACCCTTGAGTAAGGGCCCTGTGAGATAGTGAGCTGCCCCCTGTATGACTTCCACAAATCCCTTCTTGTAGCTCTTCTTGGAGGGGCTTTACTGCATCAGGATGGACACACAGCAAATATGACCCAGAAAAAGAGCGCTTGTACAATTTTTGGTCCTCGGACAACCAAAAACGAGGAGCTTTTCTTCGCACTTTATCAATCTCTCCTCTCTCCTCGAGCAAGATGTCATCCTTAAGAAACATAACTATGAGATCCATCCAACTAAGACCCATTCTAATTTGAAGAATCTGCGCCCTCTCCTTTTTTACCTCAACAAGCTTGCATAAATCTTCGACCAGGATGACTCGAGGTAAACTCTGCGCTGAGGAGGTTGCAAGTGTGGCAAGAGAGTCAGCATATGTATTTCTACTTCTAGGAATTTGCTGTAAGGTGAAAGACTCAAACCTTGATTGCAAATGCCTAACTTGACTTGGATACTCTTGCATTCTCCAATCTTTGGCTTCCAATTCTCCCTTTACCTATTTAACAACCAACCTTGAGTCTAAAAACACTTCCACTACTCTTCCTCCCATTTTTTGAATCATAGCCATCCCTACCAACAAAGCTTCATACTCGGCCTCGTTATTCATGGCCGAGAAGTCTAATCTTAAGGATTTCTCAATAATAATCATTTCAAGAGATACCACAACTAGCCCCACTCTAGATCCTTTTTTATTAGTAGCACCATCAACATACACCCTTTAGGATATAGGTTCTTGTAAAGAAACCATTCCAACTGATTTTTCATCTATGTTCCACTTTTCTCCCTCCTCTTCCAAAGGAGATTCAGCAAACTCGGCCACCAAATCTGCAAGAACCTGACCTTTAATAGAGGTGTGAGGCATATACTTGATATCAAAAGCCCTCAGGATTGTACCCCACTTGGCAATTCTTTTTGTGTAATCAGCCTTTCGAAGTAGTGATTGAAGAGGAAGTTGGGTCAAAACCACGACTATATGAGCCTGGAAGTAGTGGGAGAGCTTACATGTAGCACGTACTACTGCCAAGATGGCCTTCTCCAATGGTAGATAATAAACCTCTGCTTCATGCAACGAATTTCTCACATAATAAAATGTTCTCTACACTCCATTGTCAACTTGTATCAATACTAAGCTCACCGCATGGGAAGCTACAGCAATATAAGCAAACAGAACCTCCTCCTCCTCGGGCTTGGACATAATGGGTGGCCGAGAAAGGTATTCCTTCAGCTGCTGGAAGGTCAGGATGCACTCCTCAGTCCATTCAAATCATTTCCACCTATTCAACAATCAGAAGAAAGGTGAACACTTGTCTGCTGATCGAGAGATGAATTGGTTCAAGGAAGCAGTCATGCTCGTTAACTTTTGGACCTCTTTAGGGTTCTGAGGAGGTTGCAAATTGTTAATTGCCTTATTCTGATCAGGGTTGGCTTCAATTCCCCAATGAGTGATCATGTAACCCAATTTTTTTCCAGAACTAACACCAAAAGAACACTTGGAAGCATTAAGGTGCAACCTGTGTTTCCTTAATATCTCAAAGATATTTCTGAGGTCACCAACGTGCTTGGATTCTACTTTACGTTTCACCACCATATCATCTATATAAACCTCGATACTTTTTCCTAGTTGTGGCTCGAACATCCTGGTTATCATCCTCTGATAGATGGACCCTGCATTCTTTAAACCAAAGGTCATCATCTTGTAGTGGTAATTTCCAGTAGGCGTAACAAAAGTTGTCTTCTCTTAATCATCCAAAGCTAGTGGTATCTGATGGTACCTTTGAAAGGCATCTAAAAAGCTCATCTGAGGATGGCCTGCAGTTGTGTCCACTAATTGATCTATTCGAGACATGGGGAAGGGGTCCCTAGGGCAAGCTTTGTTCAAATCTATGAAATCTACACATACTCACCACTTCCCATTTTTTTTCTTCACTACCACTGTATTGGCCAACCACTCAGGGTAGAACACCTTTTTAATAGCTCCGGCCCACTTAAGCTTGACCACCTCCTCTTTGACAGCCTTAGAATGCTCTTTAGATGAGCGTCGAGGTGGTTGCTTTTTGGGGATGACAGTTGGATTGACATTTAAATGATGGCAAATGAAATTTGGATCCACCTTAGGAGCTTCATAAGCACTCCATTCAAACACATCAATATTCTTCCTAAGGAACACTATCAGCTCTTCCTTCACTTGAGGGGGCAACTGAGCTCCGACCTAGAAAAACTTCTCCTTATCATCACCTATAACAACCTTTTCTAATTCCTCACACTTTGCCCCTTCTAACATCACATCTGTAGATAACACTGGCATCCTTGATTGCTATAAGCCCCGCTCAGTAGAGGCCGATGACTCACCTTAAGTCTGATGATTAATTTCAGCTACCAAGCACTGTTTAGCCATATACTGGCTCCCCACCAGTTCCTCAACTTGGTCCCCGGACAGATACTTCACTTTCAAGTTCAGGGTGGAAGAAACGGCCCCCGGGGCATGAAGCCAGGGTCTCGCCAAGATAGCAGTGTAAGGGGAGTAAACATTCACTACAATGAAGTCCACCTCCACCACTTCTGAACTTGATTGTACTGGAAGTCTAATCTGGCCCTTTGGAATAAAAAATTTCCCATCAAAACCTACCAAAGGTGAATCGTAACATGCCAAATTCTCAATTTTCAATTTTAGGCCCTTATACAAGTCAGGGTACATGATCTTTACCTCGCTGCCCTGATCTACCAACACCCTTTTCACATCATACCCCCTATCCTGAGGGTGACCATTAGGGTATCATCATGCGGTTGCAAGGTTCTAACATTGTCTTCATTCGAGAAACTCAACGCTGGTCGGACCTCCATCCTACTCCTCTTTTGCTCAGAGAAGGAGTTCTCTGCGAGTGGCCGAGCTATGGACATCACCTTAAAGGGACAAGAACTAGTTCTCCCCAAAGTAGCTAGAATAACATTGATTGTGCCTAGAGGTGGCCTTAAAGAAGCATCTCTCTGGGCTCCCGACCCTGTCTGGCCTTCTTGCCTACTGGGTTGAAATAGAAATTGTCTTAACTTTCCACTTCTGACCAGCTGCTCTAGATGACTCCACAAAGTCCTACAATCTTTTGTGGTGTGTCCTCCCTCTTGGTGGTATTGGCAATGAAGGCTTTGATTGCGCTTCATAGGGTCTCCTCCCATCTTATTCGGCCATTTAAAGTATGGCTCTTTCATAATTTTTTCCAGGATTTGATGCCTTGGTTCTCAGAACATTGTGTTAACCACTTGAGTAGCAATAGGTCCAATTTGCCTAGCAAAATCCCTCTGATCTAAAATCCCTTCTATCTTGATGGACCACCTTAGCCTTCCTTTTCCTTTGTTGTTGGTCCTCTTTGACCCGCTTATACTTGTCAATTCGGTCCATGAGCTGACGCACACTCTTAACAAATTTCCTAGTCAAAGATTTCCTCAAACCATGCTTGGCAGGTAGGCAGACCTTGAATGTCCTTATAGCCACATCATCAAAATTCCCATCTATCTCATTGAACGTCTCCCAGTATCTGTCAGAATACGTCTTCATGGTCTCCCTTTCTCGCATAGTCATAGACAACAGGGAGTTTAAAGGTTGAGGAACTCTGCTACAAGTTACAAACCGAGAACCAAAGGCTCTTATAAGCTCCTTAAAGGAGTTGATAGAACCCTCCCTTAGACCATCGAACCATCTTATCGCCACGGGCCCCAAACTGGATGGGACCACCTTGCACATCAAGGTCTCATTCTTTGAGTGAACAACCATTCTCTGGTTAAAGTGGCTAACATGCTCTACAGGGTTTGTTCTACCGTTATACATGGTGAATGTTGGCTGAGTACACCGTCGAGTAAGCTTTCCTCCCTCAATCCTACGGGTAAAAGGTAATTTAGAAATTTGATTCAGAGACCTACTCATAGCATTATCCTAGGCCTTTGTGAGACGAGCTCTTCCCCCTCTGCCTGCCATGGTGTTCCTCATCACACGAAAAGGACTCACTAGGGGGAGTCCTTGACCTAGGCCTGTAGCTATTATCACTATCGTCACTAGAAGAATGGTCAGAACTTGAAGGAGTTCCTCTACGTCGCTCGCGGCGTAACTTCCTTCGCAAACGGTCAATTTCCAGTTGCATGCTCCTAGTATTTTCCTCAGGAGAGATGTGACTCTCACTCTAGGATTGGCTTCTACTAGTGTGTATGGTGTGCACACTAACCTCCCGGTTCCTTCTTCACTCAAGATTAAGAAAATGATCTTGTCATTGGGACCCAACAGACTCTTCTCAGTTCGGCCCCGAGCCTACCATAACTGAAGTTGATCTCACTAAAGCTTAAGTAATCCTCACAGACGACACCAATTGTAAGGGTGCGATTTGAATCCTAAGCTGCCCAAGAGGTAACAGGATTAAGGCCCAAGGAGCCCAATCCAAAAAATTTGTAGAGAATTGGCTAAAAAATAGGCTTCAATGGATTGAACAAAGTTCAAAATGGACTAAAGATGGTATGAAAGCAAAGAAAAATAAACTTTATGCAAAGGAATCCTTCCTCGGCAAAGTCTGAGATGAACACTTCTTGAATATATTTCTTTTAGGCTTGATTACAATTTTAGTTCTTGTTGCTACAGTGTTTTTTTTTTCTACAGATTCTCAGATAGATCCCTTATCAAGGAGCCCTTTCCTCATATTTTGTTGTCTTTATTCATCTTCACCCTCCACATGTAGGTTAAATTGCTGGCTCTAATCCTTGTCCCATTAGCACCTTCCTGAAGTCTTTGGAAGTAGTTGTAAGGCTGAACACCACTGTTCAGGTATCACCTCCACATTAATGCAGCCAGAGGGTTAGCTGCAGAGCTTTTAATGTGGTGGTAGTAGCTTTCTCTTAGATATTTCTTGGCTTTCCTTTGTCCTATTCTTTTCTAAGGTTTATCCTTATCAGTAGAATCCTCTGGAGTGTTGCTCTTGATGGCAGATCAAACCTTTTGACCTCTGCTTTGCTTAATTAAGGAGGCATTCCCCCTCAAGCTACCTTCCCAAAGCTTCATGGTCATAATTCTTCCATGACACTCTGACTCATACTTCTTCCCTAACATTTACTTGTCCTCGGACTACTAAACGTCCTCGGACTACTAAACGTCCTCGGACAAGGCCCACGGCCCAATATACATCTCTCGGCCTTTCATCCCTACATATTCCTTATAATACATATTCTTATTCCTATGTAATTACCATTACAGTCTACCAAATGTGCCCTAAGTCCTTAACATCAACATTGTAAGGAACCAAAAAAAAAAAATCGAGAACTTTAAAAATTCCATGCATTCTATCTTTCACTTCTTCCATTACCACACACAACAAAAGGTTTCTAGGCTAACTCTATCGTGCAAATGGCTCAAATGCAATAAAGTGGAGTAAAGCTTAATTAATCTGAGACTTTGTTCTGTGTGGAGATTTATATAACAGTAAAGTAAAATCACAAAAGTTAAAGGTTTAGGGTAATTTCATCATGTTATTCATTTTGATTAGGGGTTGGCAAGATGAAATATGAGGAATGTTATCAAAAATTAAATTTTTTTAAAAAAAAAAGCAAAACTCTCAAGCATTTTAACAAACATTTTGCGTACAAAATACCCATTTGATATTCAAGTAGACAACAAAATCTTTTAAATAATAAAAAAGGAGAGAAAAAAAGGGCAAAGAATACCTTGAGTTTAACCAAGAAGGAATGAAATGAAGATCTAAGTTTGGATCCGAAGCACAGCTATCAGAGGAAGATATAAGCTTTAGGGCATACCGGCATTGATTGAAGAAGCAAAGGCAGAGTTAGAGAATAAAATTAGAGGTTTACTTTTCTGTGTTAGCTATAACAAGTTTTTATAACATGCAAATAATGGGAGAACTCTTTGATTTCAGAAAAATAAATAAATTAGTAGTGGAGGAGTCCAATAAGTTGAATAATTGTCAAAAAGAATATGAAAAATTGACTGAAGTCCAAGAGACTAAAAATGATGAAATCTTTTAATCTTCAGAATTTATTGATTAAACCATTCACTACATTGAGACTGTAAATTGTAGTTTTGAAAGGAGCAAAACATGGGAACAATCAATTGTTTACTCTCATCTAAACGTGGGGACAATCAATTGATATTATTATCAATAGAGTTAGCTTGGGTTGTAATTTTCTCTAATTTTTCATCTTAATGGGCATTTGCCTTTATCAATGAAGTTTAAAACGTTTTGTTTGGAGAATAGTAGGAAGAAGTTAATAATTAAGGTTAAATGTAAAATTAGAGTGCCATATGACAGAACCTCATGCACTTCCACATGAGGTCTCTGCTTTTATATATATATATATATATATATATATATATATATATATATATAGATTATACTTTTAAAAAAAGAATGCTATTGATTAATACATACGTAGGGAGGGGGGAGGGAGGAGGGGGAAGGGGGAGGGGTGGGGGTGGGGGAGTGTCATTTGCCCACAAACCTCGAGAGAGAGGAAAGTGTTATTTTGTCCATAGTTTGTGTAAGAATCTTTTTTAAAAGTAGAATATTCATCCTATAAAATAATTGTTTAAGTGGGTATGGACTTGATTTATATTAACATCAAGGGGAAGTGTTATATTATTTAATGTTTAGGTAGAGTGTAATTTCATAAAACCTCAAGAAGGATGGTGTAATTTACCAAAAATTAAAGATCAAATTCAAATTATAGGATTAATGACAACATGTGTGAACTTACGATTACGGGAACTGTAATTTAGTCTTTTTAATTTAATGGGTAGGTTTATTTGTGCCCACCTGCATGTGTGTTTTAACTCCCAAGTTCCACATTTAGGTTTATAATGCTAATTGATATAGTCATGCCCAACTATGTTACCCTAAGAAATTTTCACACTTTTGTTAAGCTTATTGATGTTGCAGGAAGGATATTGCCTATAGGTTTATGGAATGTACATTTGTTTATGCCTATTGGGTTGTTCATATTGTAAGACTTACTATATAGATTTTGCATTGACATGGTACCTTTTGGGCATCTTGTTATTTATTTAGAATCAATTAACAAATACTGTTGTTTCCATTATTATTCTCATTACAGGTTAGCTAGTATCCATATCGCATAATTCGCAGGAATGGAGAGGCTGCAAAATCTATAACTTTGGGGGAGGTGGCTGAGGAACTTAGGTAAGTGTTGCAATCCAAACAAATCTGTTACACATATATTGAAAGACTCCATAGTAACACTATGATCTGCTCACAAGAATCTCCAAACCTGGTCGTTTAAACCAAATATAATGTACTTGTTTGGCTATAGAATTATTTTCCTAAATATAAAATGAGAAAATCAAATACCTTTTAGTTAGGTGGTGGTTCTTGAAATTTTATTGGAATTTTGAAGATGTGCTACAAACAAATATATATATATATAAATATATATATATATATATATATATATATATATATATATATATATATTTATCTGGTCTTTATTGCACAACAATTCTTAAGGACACAATTATGACTCATGTCTAGTTCTTTTTGGATTTCACACTTTTGCCATAAATAGTCAAACTCTTAGGCTAGAAAGTGAAACCTGTGTCCATTTTTTTTCCCGCATATGTATAAAGAATTCTATGGCGTAGGGGTTATGGAACTATGTGGTGTGTATTGGCCGATAATAAAAGGAAATATGATATGAAGTCAGATTATTTATGTCCCATGTACAAATGGAACCAAAAGGTGCAATTTCAGTAAGAATGAGTTTGCAGTCTTTTGACGTTGAGATAATATAATGCCGCAAGTATTAGTTGTTATTTGAATTTCGTAATTTTCTTGTTATTTAAACTTGAGCAAATTGGCTGATTCTAAAGGAAGAGGAGGTATGAAGTCAGATTTTGTTATGCCCATTGCACACGTGGAACCAGAAGAGGCAGTTGCAGCTGTAGCAGAAAGTGGCCAGAAGATAGTGATGTTGAGATTATATAATGCTTCAAGTATTGGTTGTTTTTTGAATTTCATAATTTAGTCATTATTTTAAAAGTATTGTTATTTGAATTTGAGTTTTGGATTTGAATATGGACCTATTTAGTGATAGGACCTTATGTGGATAGGATTAGGTGATTATGTGTGTCATTTGAATTTCAGTCCAATATGTATTCAAACGTAAGTATGAATTATATTGTTAAACTCTTCTTCTTCTTCTTCTTCTTCTTCTTCTTTTCTCTCTCTCTCTCTCTCTCTCTCTCTCTCTTTAGTGGAAAAGATTTCAACAATTTTATTGAAATAGGGAAAACAATTACAATTGGTCTAGATTCATAATTTCTTGAGGTTAGCTACTAAACTAGATAAAATTATCATTAGCCTTGGGTTTTCTTGCTAGAGCATGAGCAGTAGTATTCCGCTCTTGACGCACAAGTGAGAAACACTCCATTGGAATGATTGAGTTAATATTTTTGTATCCTATGTAAGATTGCCAAATGGAGCTAGAATCACCTTGTCCTGTTGAATAACTTCGATGACTATGGCCGAGGCTCCTTCAAGTAGTACCTGCAATAAACCTTGGGTCTTTGCGTAATGATCTGCATGTCTAGCTGCAAGAGCTTTAATTTCCACCCCAGTTTGTGGTGATAAACAGTGGCGACTCTAGAAATTTTTTTCAAAGTGTTCCTTAAGAAGCATAATTTTTCCCAGTGGCGGCTCCAAGAATTTTTGCCAAATGTATTATTGTTTAGTTGTTTCATTAATTTGTTTGTCTTTTATAAACTAAGTTGTTATATTGTTGTTTCATTAATTATAAAATTATTAATTGTTGTTTAGCCTAACATAATTTAATTTGTTTGTCTTTTATAATGTATTGGTTAATTAAATGATTAATTATTGCTTTACCCAATTACACTGTTTTACTTATTAAATTATTAATTATTAATTTAGTCTAACATAAAATTATTACACTACTTTATCCAATTACCCGGCCCCATGTGCCCATTAGTCCATCCACCCCCACCCCACTCAACAGACAAGCCTGTCTGATGCCCCAATCACAAGAGCCAGCTGCCAATCAGAATATTTCACAATCACAAATCACAATAATATTACACTAAAAGACAATTAATATCTCACCAACTGACCAACACCAACACACAGTCCCACACCAACCAACGGATAAGAAAAATGAGATGAAGCCAATTTTTTTTTTTGAAGCCGAGATAAAGCCAAATTCAAACAGTCAAAAAAAAAGGCAAAATAGTCAAAAAAAAAAAAGGCAAAATATTAATAAAGTTAAACTTCAGCCAATCACAGTTCAAATAAAGTTGCTTTCTTAAAGAATAAAGAGAGAGACAGAGAATCGTTCATTATTTCATAATTTCATTTCATTTCAGATAAAGAGAGAGAGAGTGAGAGACTGAGAGAGAAATACATGTGCGACGATGTGCGACGGCGATGGTGTGCGACGCGAATCACGCGATGTGCTAGCGATCTCTGACGAGGACGAGCAATCTCCGACAAGCGTTTGGACTGCGACTGGACCGACGAGCGTTTGGACTGCAACGAGGCGACGAGTGATCTCCGACGAGCATTTGGACTGCAATGAGGCAACGAGCAATCTCCGACAAGCGTTTAGACTGCAACGAGGCGACGAGCAATCTCCGACGTGCGTTTGGACTGCGACGACGACGATGTGCTTAGGACTGCGACTCTGCGACTAGACCGATCTATTCTCTGATGAGGGGCGACGACGTGCTCTGGAGTCTGGACTGCGACTAGACCGATCTAACTTCTAAGGGGAGGCGTTGCTCTGTTGCTTTGTTTTTAGGTTTGCTTTAGCGATTTAGCCTTTAGTGAGAGGGGCGACGACGTGCTCTGGAGTCTGGACTGCGACTGGACCGATCTAACTTCTAAGGGGAGGCGTTGCTCTGTTGCTTTGTTTTTAGGTTTGCTTTAGCGATTTAGCCTTTAGTGATTTCTGATGTTTTTAGGTTTGCTTTAGCTTTAGTGATTTTTGATGTACTGATTTGAGGTTTTTTATTTTTGATGTGCTCTGTTTTTTTTTTTTTTTTTTTGCTTGAAAGTAGAACAAATACATACATATATATATATATATATATATAATTTGAAGGTGTTCCTAATTTTGATTGAGAGTGTTCCTATTTTTTTTTTTTAAGGGTAAACAAATAATTTTTTTTTTAATTATTATATATAATTTGTTTTTTCAAAGTCAGGGTGTTCCTAAGAACACCCTGAGTATAACGTGGCACCACCATTGGTGATAGAAGGCCATGGCTGTTAATATTTTACTGGCACTGTTTCTCACAACCACTCCCACATCATTGAATTATGGCCTGGAAACCTTGCACCATAAAGAAATTAACCTTGGGGTAGTCATGGCCAAGACCTGTTGTTGAACTCATACGGGCCTTGGGACATGGGCTTGTTGATCTTCCTATGGTTGGCGGATGATCTAAGGCAAATGCATTCAGGGAGATCCAAGAGGGGATAACTAAACAGGTGATGGGGTGGAAAGAAAAATCTATATCGAAGGTGGGGTGTGAACTCATAAAGACAATGGCTTAAGCCATCTCAACCTACTCCATGAGTCTAAGCTCAAATCTAGGAATGTTTCACTCCCCTTCTCTCAGATCCAGCAAGGTTTCGTTCTCCTCCGCTCAAATCCGGCCAAGATTTGTTCTCCTTTGCCCACCACCACCACCCTTGGTTGTTTTCAACCGAACTGACCCATGCTTTTCTAGAATCCGATCTGACTTGACTCGTCGTGATCAACAATCAGTTGCAGGTCAGATCTTCTTCCACCCAATCTGACTGGGTTGAGTCCAAATCTGACTCAGACCGACTTGTGGACAATCCTACTCAAGGAACAATGCTCCTTCCTCTGGTCCTTAATGAAAAACTTTTTATTTATTTATAAATAGTAAAGATTTGTCTCTCTCTCTCTCTCTCACACACACAAGCCTAAATAAGGTTCTAAAAAACAATAACTTGAGATCAGGCAAAGAATTTTCATTATCTTCAAAGCACCTACTATTATATTCCTTCTAAATACAACACAAAACAACGGAAAACAACAATCCATATATGTCCATTACAATGGCAACCAAATCAACCTTGCCAACAAGCAACAAGTTCAACAATAGACTTTGGCATAACCCAATGTGCTTCGAAAAGCCCAAAATCAAAGCCCATAGATCTGTAGCAACTGGACAATAAAGGAAGAGATGGTCAACAAATTCACTATTACACTAGCACATATAACACCAATTCATATTATTACTGGCCTTTTTTTTCCTCCTTAAATTGTCAATTGTCAGACTTTTCTCCAAAGCAATAGTTCAAACAAAGAAAGCCACTTTAGAAGGAACCTTCTCCTTCCATATGTTGTTCCAAGGAAAAAATTGATCACTAAGGCGAACTAAAAGAGGGAAAAAAAATACTAACCATAAACCCCTTACATCTTATCCTGTATCACTTGTTGCCAAAGAGCATCCCTTTCAAGCCCAAATCTCCACAAGCATTTACCTAATATAGCTTCATTAAAAAGTCTCAAATTCCTAATTCTCAAACCACCCGAAGAAAGTTGAGCACAAACAATAGCCCATTTAACTAGATGAAACACATATGAACATTGAAGAATGAAATGTCAAATAAAACAAATTCAAAATTTTATTTGGGGAAATTTTTTATGTAGATTTCAATAAGACATTAACTGGATATATACTCATTTGAATAATTCAGCAAACAAATTCTAATGAATCAATGTACAATACATAAAAGCAGCACCTTGGCAGTCTAGAAGCGTTACCATCAAATTTTTTTTTGATAAGTTACCATCAATTAAGAACTACGTAATTAGTACAGCAAAAAAATCAATGGAGATGTCCCATTTTTCTGATAAATAGTAGCAACAATTGGCTTTTCTGTGCAAGTTTAGGTCTTCTTATGGCAGCTGAGAATTGTCCTGCATTCACTCACATATATGAGGACCATAAAGATACAGTTATCTACAGCTCTATCCAAAGAGGAAAGACATTCTTAAAAAGGATGATGAATAGTCTAGACTAACATGAACATAAAAATTAAAACTGTAGTCATCTAATTGAACTTCGTGCTCGAGAATGAATTCCTCCCTGCATTCATCGGATATTTGGAAACTTGTTCCCTTGTTCCTCCCTGTATTCCTTTTTATATGTAATTCTTTTTTTTTTTGGTTGTTGTAATTCTTTTTATGCTTCTTTGTGGTTGTCATGAAATAGTATTTTTTCAATAAAAATTATTCTTACCTATCAAAAAAAAAATGTCCCAAGCTGAGCAGTTCTTCAGTAATTTTGCCTTCACAGATGGCTGGTAATTGATATCACCAACAAAATCCTGTCACCTAGGAACCACACTTCAGTTGTTGCATCTTACACTACCAAATGATTATAATATCCAATCATCGACAATTTCTAGAGGAACTAAGGTTTTGGGGGAACTAACTAATCACATGAAAATTTCATACTCAAACTTAGTTGGTGGGAATGCTGGGACAAGGCACACTAGAGTAGATTTCATTTATTTATTTAGTTTTGATCAATATGAGCATGCAAGACAGAAGAAGCTGCTTTCCAAGCTTACCTTCATTTTCTTATTTATATATTTATTACCAAAGGGATACCCTTGATTGCAAATAAATAATCATCCAGAAGAAAACCAAGTCTAGAAAATGTTTAGCATATTTGACTAATTAATAAGCATAAATTTTGTTTGCTTTAACATCTGGAGGAAAAACGAAATCAATGAAGCAAGGTTCTGTTAACACACCCAATCTTGATTTAGTTCGGTTTGTTGCTAGAAAGAGAGAATGGAAGAAGGAAGAGAGAAAAATAAGGGGGCAGGGGGTGCATTATGGATGCAGGGTGGAACTAAGATCTCTCTCTCTCCCCAATTTACTATAACACATTATCATGATTACAATGCGAATATCAGTTTCACTATCTATCAAATAAGTAATGAAAAGTGATATTTATGTGGAAGTGCAGAGTACCCAAAAAGGGGTAAAACATATGATGAAGGGGTGAAAAAGTGGTACATTACCCAATGTAAGATAAATATTCTATACATAAATCATAACTGTCGAACAAAAGTAACTATTTGAGTTAATTGATATGAAAAGGTGTTCCATGAACAAACCAAAATCTGGCCAGGCTCCAAGTATAAGCTACAGCATTTTGTCACAAATGACTACAGCAATAAGCAGTGTTTTTACAACCCAATCCTTGCGTGTGTAGTTGGTAATTCTAAAATTATGCAATAGTGCAGAGAGTTGTGAATCATTTTGAACATTCAATAGTATAATCAACTTTCCTTTTTTTTTTTTTGGCCAATTTAATTTACCTTTTTTTCTGCCCCAAAATCTATTATGTTCCAGTCTCTCAATGAAGAGTCAAATTCATTCATAATATTTTAGATTATCAGATTTTCCCTAAGCCTCATTGTTGCCACCAGACTCCACAACTTCCCACAGTACTGATAATATTTTTTGGATTTTCCATATCATTCCTAGATCTAACTACTTCAGAATTATTAAATTAAGAACTATGTAATTGGGTGAGGATTAACACATAAGACAAAAAAGTCAATAAACGTAAGTTAATGGCAAAAGGGAAGCCCTAGAGAAAAAAAAAAAAAAAAACTCTGAAGGCAGAAATTAATAATAGCAACTGCAAAGAACAAGTTTTGAAACCAAAATAAACACATTATGAGAACGTTTTACAAAAGGGAAGCAGGATTGGCATATAGAAGGATACAATGATAAAGGATGAAAGAATAGGCAAGATATACATACCACATAAGTCAGAAGTCCAGTAATATGGTGGCTATGCCTTCCAACATCCCTTTGACATGCAAGCTTTTCTTTGAATCAGATTTATAGACGAACAACCAGAAGAATAGACAAACCAAGTTAGCAATTTTTTCCACCTAAGTTTTTGCACTATCCTGTTTCCTGCTGACATCAGTTGTGGTACTAGCTGACACCCTTTGTAGTGAGGGAACTCTATTTTTAGCTTGACGAGTGACTTTAGACTCAGCACTTGCTGGTAAAGACCCAAAAGCTCCTAAAGCCTCCAAGAAAAACCTCTTATTAGGGACAATGCCATCCCTTTCCATATTCTTCAGCAATTTCTGTAAAAGCTCCTTCGTGTTGGCTTTAGTGTAAGCCTTATAAAGAAGTTTATATGTTGATGAATTTGGAATTACACCTATAACTTTTGCATTATCAAAAAGCATATTGGCTTCCATGGGCAAACCATTCATACAGTAAACATCAAGCATGACATTAAGGGTTGAAACTTTCATTCCCTTCCCAGATTGAACCATTTTATCAAATATTTCCCTAGCCCTAGAAACACAGTCACAAAATCCATACATCAGTATAAGACTCTCACAGGTGATGAAGCTTGGGGTATATCCCATATCCCTCATCTTTTGGAAGACATATTCTGCTTTCTCCCTAAGTCGTGCCTTCCCATAATTAATTATCATTGAATTAAATGTCGGCAGTGTTGGTCTTTCCTTGGAGCGCAATAAGCTCTTGAACACTTGTTCCATCTTATTAAATTCTTGCTTTTTTCCATATGAATCAATGAGCAAATTAAAAGTGATGATATCGGGCTTACATTGATTACTTTTCATGCGAGAAAGGACAGATTCCATTTCTCTGATCATCCCATTTTTCCCATATGCATCCATCACACCATTATAAGTATAGATATCAGGGGAAATAATGCTCTCATCAAGATCTTTAAACAAAGCATTAACTCGTTCTACATTTCGAGCTTGAGCAAAAGCTCTCAAAAGAATGTTGTATGTCACAATGCTGGGTTTACACCACTCAATTCCCTTCATCTTTTCAAAGTACCCAATAGCTTTGTCCAAAGCCTTTGCTTTATCTCGTGAGTGAAGATGGGCTGTGATGAGTGCATTATATACAGAAGTGTCAGCCCGGCAGCCGCTATTACGCATCTCAGAGAAGAGCCACATGGCCATCCGGGTTTGGCCCTTCTTTCCCATAACCGATATTAATTTTGAATAAACACCATTATCAGCGACATACCATCGTTGTTTCTGCATCCATCTGAACACCTGAATGTGGTATTTGAAAGTGAAGCAACAACTAAACAAATGTGTCCACAAACATTAAGGCCAACATTGTAACCAATGTATCTTAGTTCCAGTTTTGTTTTACATGAAGTCCACTTAATTCTAGCTAACCTATCATTGAAAATAAAAAACAAAAAAAGTTACCTAGCTATAATGAAAGTATTTAGAGTATCACTCAACTCGCTGCATCATATAGCATTAGTCTAATCAAAGAGATTAAAACAGTGACCCTATGGTTTTGAACTAGGAATATTTAATATAGCATGACAACCAAATACACAACTCACACAGTTCAAATAAGTTCCCGTATAGAATGGCTCTACAAAATTCATAAACTTTAACTAAGAAAGAACACTTAAACTTGAGAGATTTTTCTATTGAACCAAAAAGAAAGAAAACCGCAAAGAGTATAAACTTGTTTGAATAATGGTTAAATAATTAAATTCACAATTTCATAATGGCTTAAGCTTTTTGAGTGAATTGTTAAAGTCCTATGTTCAAACTCCATCTCCACTTGATTCACAATTTCCTAATGGCTTAAACTTCTGAGACAACTGGTAATTTATCATTGCATCAAAGTCCTATATTCAAACTCCATCTCCACTCTACCTTAACCTTTTTTTTAAAGGTTTTGGGGGCAATTGGCACTATACAGATAAGCTCAATCCTAAACCATGTTACAATACAAGCCTAAATTTGAAAGACCCAGAAGCTAAAATTGTTGAAAAATCACATAAGAGAGCATTATAGAAGCAAACCTCGAGGCATTGAAGCCACTTGTCACTCTTGCCAAGCTGTTCAAAAATAAGAAAACAGTGCTCAGTTCTCACAACTTTGACGTACTTGTTCAGTGTCTTCAACAGCGGCTCTTTCTCATTCATATTCCTCATCATCACTCGGACTAGCTCTTCAGCCTCGGATTTTTCGGGCATTGGACCCGGGTTTCTCTTGGGTCGGGGCGAAGCGCAGGAAATTCGGGTCATTGGTCTGTACCGAAGAGAATGATTGGGTAGTGGAAGACATGGGTGTGTGAAGGTGAGGGTGTGGGTGTAATATTGTGAGGAACGAAGGGTGAATGAAGAGGAGGAGGGTTGGAGAGAGTGAGAGGAGAGATTTTGGAACATTGGTTTTGGTGGTTTTGCTGTGAGACTGAGAAGGGAGAACTGGACTTAGAAACATTTGGGGTTTCGTAATTTTGGGGGGATTTGGGACTTGGTTGGTAAATATGGAGAATAGATAGGGAGTTAAAGGAAAATACAAAGAGTTTAGAGATAAAAGTTTAAATTAAAAAAATTAAAAAAAAAAAGGAAAAAAAGATTTGGGACTTGGATGGTAAATATGGAGAGTTTTGTTTTATTTTGTTTCAAAATAATTAATAAGATAAAATAAAAAAATCTGAACCTGACGTGAATCGAACACGCAACCTTCTGATCTGGAGTCAGACGCGCTACCATTGCGCCACAGATCCTTCTGATAGTAATTATTATATTTATTTTATATATATCAATGCAAGTCACCAGTCACAATAATCATCATATTCTACCAGTTGGACTCAAATAAGAGGGCTGGTCTGTTTCCAACTGGGCTTTGTTTCAACTTTCAAGAATGACTATGAGAAATTGAGAATGATGTGGGATGATGGTGATACTATGGGTCCGTTTGGATAGAATTTATTGTTGAAAATTGAAAACACTATAGCAAAATAATTTTTAAATGTGTGAATAGTGCCGTGAGACCCATTTTTAATGAAAAGTGGCTAAAAAGTAAAATTTGTGAGTCCATGAACAGTGCACGGATGCACTGTTCATGAGGAATTAGTCAACAACTACGACTGAAAAAAAAATGGCTGAAACTATAATAAACTATAATAATATGGCTCATTGGATAGTATCAAAACTCAATAGGTTTGTTTCCTTACAATAGGATTTCTTATCCAACTCAATAACTTTATAAAGTTATTCTAGCATCTATTTTCTCCTTTCTGATTATTTAGTCTTCTCTTTTGTTTCCCCCTCCATCTAAAGAGACACAAAATAAATAAATAAATAAATAAATATATATATATATATATATATATATATATATATATATATATATATATATATTAACTTCCACTTCCATATCCTCTCTCTCAATATTAATGTTATTTTGGCTACGTGGATTTGCTTTTTTTCTTTTTTGGAAAGAGTATGGAAAGTAGTGATCAATCAAAAGTATTTACAAAGGAAAATTTGGAAAATTATTAGTGATGATGATGCAAGGAAAATCAGTAAGCTGGATGCTTCGAGCTTTAAAGGGCTGGTGATTGTTTGGAAGGCCTAAAAGAAGAACACGTGATCAAAGATGACCGGGATGGACCAGCCAAAAACCCTCCGATGCCAAAGTTAGTTTTTTTCTTAAATTCTAGAGTTTTAACTTTTTAGGAGTTGTTAAAAACTCAACTTCACTTGATGTGAATGAGTTTTTATATAGTGTGATCTTGGAGTGATTACTTGTTTCATAACTTCCCCTATAAATAAGGAAGTCAGAGGGTTCAAAGTTAACTTTCATAACCGCTATAAGAGTTAGAATATTTTATCTTCTATAACTGTCATGAAAGTTAGTAATTAGGAGGAAGTTATAAAAATGAACCAGGATTTAACTCATGCCTCAAGATAATAACACATGGTTCGATTTAGCTCTTATAAATAAATTTTTGGAATTTTTCCCAAGTATCGAGGGTCATCCAAGTGTTTTCCTCATGGACGACCCACATGTCTATGGACAACCGTCCTGATGGGTACAACCATTCTTGTCTTTTTGACCTGGACAACTCTTATGAACGAGTTGGAGTTCAATTTTTTCAGTTCACCATCAATTAGCACAAATTATTTGTTTTTTACCTTGTTTTTTGAGAATCTAAGCATAGATGAAGATGTGTCGCGGTTCTTGACTTTTCCTTTGCTATGTTTTTTTTTTTGGCATTTTCAACTTTTTTTTTTATTTTTAAATGAGTGATTTTAGGATGTTTTCTCCTAGCGTTTGGTGTTCCCACGATGTTTTCTCCTTAGTAGTTCTATATATAGTTATTTTATAGCAATGACAAATCTCAACAATTTCTTCTCATTTTGAACGGTTTAAATCACAAAAGAAGACAATGAATATAAGGTCTTCATACCCATCTCCAGCTATTTTTTTTAGACCATTTGGGTGGGATGAAATGGCAAAAAGCAATTGAGAAGGCGCGGTGGATCATTTGAATGTGTTTAGGAGAGAATGAAACAATTTATCTCTTACTTCTTATTTTCTGTCTCATCCAAAAATGAATGGAGATGAAGGAATGGAATGGACATTTAAATTCTTGTTTACATAGTTGTTTTTCAGATTTCAAACAAGACAAAAGCTTCCAACTTTTCGGAAAATCGTATAAAGGAGAATAAGTCGAGAGTTTATATATATATATATATATATGGCTTGGTGGTATTGCCTATTCTTATTTACAAAGAGAATCAATGATCGAATTCCCCTTCCTACTTATTATAAGTTTATAAGAACGTTACCATCAGGTGTGCCAAATGCCAAATATGGCATTTGGCATACAAAACACCAAAAAACACCTCATAGCAAGTGTTTCAAATGTGCCAAACCAAAAAAAATGATTTTTTTTATTTGACTTTTCTCTCTCCTCTCACTTCTTAATTTGATTTTTTCTCTCTCTTCTCACAATCCGTCTCTCTCTCCCAACCCGTGTTCTTTCTCTACCTCTTTCCTCTTCAGATCAAATTTCTAGCTCCTCCCTCAACCTCAAATGTCTTTCTCTCTCTTTGCATCTCAAATCAAAGCCAAATAAACTTCTTTCTTCTCTCTTTATTGAGCGACAGAGCTATGGATTAGGTCATGATTGGTTGAGACAGTAGATGGATCGGTTGGGTTAGGGTTTTTGGCGAGTTGTTGGTTGAGTTTTGGGTTTGGGTGGTGGAGTTGGTTGTGATTTCGGTATTGGGTGGTTCCGGTGGGTTTGGATGTGGGTTATTGCGGTGCCGATGGGTCCAACCAAACCTAGATCAAAACCATATTGTCGTTTGAAGCTGTGTCGTCCTCCACTACTATTGCCGCCAATCTCGCCGCCTCAATCTCTACAACTCACCGTCGACCTCAATGCATAGTATTCATGCCACGCCGATTTCGCCGCCTTGTTCTCCACAACTCGCTGCCAACCTCTCTCAATCAAGCTATGGGTGTGAGATTTAGGATGGTGCTATGGATTTGAGATTTAGGATGGTGCTGATGGGTTTAAGATTTGTGGTTGTGGGCAGTGGTGTGGTGTTGTATATCTATGTATATAGAGGTGACATCAATGGCCCCAACCAGCTATGTATCGATGCAACCATGGCTCCAATGACAGACAAACAACAATATATATATATATATATATATATATATATATATATATATATATATATATATATATATGAAAATGACTCAGCCGTCTCCTAAGATACTTTGTATCATATATTCCTGTATACATTGCTGTGCCGGTCATTCGGGTAAAGCATTTTTCGCACAAATCATATAAAATAATGTTTCTTTAATTTGTTTTGCTATTTGCTATAGCTGCTTGAATTTTGCGTTCACAAAGCTTGATAATTTTTCTATGTGGCCTTTTTAGAACTCACACTGTCACACACGCTATCGTCAAAAAATGTGGAGCCATTCTCACTATCTTTTTTAGTGAAGTCCAAAAACTAAGACGTGCGTATCTTGAATCCTTGATATATTCATGGTACAAATTTGAAATCAGTTTTGCTAATTAAACTCCAATTATTTTTTTTCTTTTTTAAAATGTTAAAAATTATTATCATAACACATTGATTTATAAGATTTATATAGTAAAATATTTGGAAAATGATAATCTACGTTTAAAATTGTTCTATTTCTTAATTTAGATTAAATACTACAAATTTAAAAAGGTGTGAACTGCCACAACATTTAAAATTTTAAATATCGTAGTAGTTTGTATACTTTTGCATCTAAGAAATAAAATTTTAATTTTAAAAATCCTATCCCACAATTCTTAGTATACCATCACTTTCTTAATTTTCAGCCTAGACCTTTACAAATCTTTTAATTAAACAGCTATAATAAATCATATTCATTCCATTAAAAATATAAAAAATGGATGAGATTTTTTTTGTAATAGAAAATTATTAGATATTTATACAATAGTACAGTTGAAGTGTTATTTCACATCAATAAAAATAGATATATAATTCAAGATATAGTTAAAAAAAAACAATGTGAAAAAGTTGCCATGTAACAGGTAACTTACATAGAGTATTAGGTGATTGTACTCCAATTTTTTTTTTTTTGAAAAATCGATAATTTAACATGATATTAGAACAAAAAATTTAAAGGTCAATTCTCTTGTCTCTTTCATATTACCTTCCGTTTAAAATTTCATGTGTTGAGTTTCACCTATTAAAATGAAGTTTAACCTCACACATGAGAGGAAATGTTAAAATTATGTGAATAAATAATTAAATTTACTATACCCTAATATCTTAAACTTTTGAAAAAATTGGTTAAGTTAATGTATTCTTTCTTTAACCTATTTTAAAATAAGTACTCCAACATCTAAGATGTCTTAGGGCCTGTTTGGATAAGCTGTTTCAAAATATGCGTTTTAAAAACTAGTATTTTTAAAACGTGCATTTTAAAAACTCCATTTTAAAAATCACAGATAAGCGTTTGGTAAAAATGTGACAATATGCGTTTTCTATTTTTAAAGTTATATTAAACGTTTGGATAAGTTGTTTTGAAAATAGCTATTTTGAGTATAAATTCCAAAAAATGACTTAACTATATTGTTAAGGTTATCTTAATTTTTCTGTAATCAGAAACCGTTTCAAAATTATTACTAAAGTATATATATATATTTATATATTATTATTACTATTATTTAAAATAATAAATTTAATATAGTTTTCTACTAAAAAAAGTGGGATTATTATTTAAAAAAAACATTTATTTATGATTTTTTTTGTTAATAAAACTCACATTTTGAGTAATTGTACACAAGTGAGCTTTCAAGAAGCTTCCTATTCACTATTGTTTCAGTTTTTCCCATTTTTCAACTTCCTAAATAAACTAATATTAACAATTTTTTAGAATATTACAAGATTAAAATGTATATAAATAATTAAAGATAAAAAAAAGCCAAAATTAATTATTTTTTTAAAAAAGCTAGATCACGTGGTGTGGAGGAGGGCAGGGGGCCAATAAGTCAACATAAAAAACTAATTGTAGCTTCCCTTTCAAGTACTAGTCAGGCAGCCCACGTGAAGGCTCACAAAACTAAAAAGAAGCCTGAAGAAGAAGATAGCCACAACAAGAATAAGAAAGAAGAGTTGCAGAGGATGAAACGCACAGAAAAACTGAAGAAGAAGAAAAAGAAGACTGCTGTGATGAGATGCGTTTCTTCAGGTGATCGGTGCTATGACAAGATGGGTTGATCAGGTTTGATTTCAATACTGGTTGGAATTGGTATACCGGCTGAAACTCACCAAAATCGACCGGAATAACAGGAACTGCCCGAAATCAACTGGAATTCAACCCCAGGTGGAACTAGGGACTGCTTCGTGCCAGTGAAGTGACTGGTATGGGGATAATATAGCCAGCTATTTGGGGGTATTTTTGGTTTTTTGAACGAAACAAATAGCGGTGCGAAAACGTTCTATTTGCTCCCTATTGAAAATGCAATTAGATTCTGCTTCTTTGAAACCACGGATTTGTGTGATTTCTAAACGTGATTTTGTTGAAACAGTTTCTCCAAACGATTGTGTATACTGCGTTTTGTATCAAACCGCGCATTTTTGTCCAGAAAAACGCCTATCCAAACGGGCTCTTAGACACGTAAGCTTAACTTCTCACTCGATTAGCCACAGAAAAAATAAATGAATAAAACTACATTGTCCAATTACTTGACACTTAATATATACTTATTTAGAAAAACACGAAAAAAAAAAAAAACTGCAGACGTTGGCATTGATCAACTTATCTAAAGTTTGTTGCCCATTTGTGCAATTTCCCTGTTATAAATAACTGCTCCATGTTGCAACTTGCAACTGAACTTACCTTCACTCTACAGTGAGCTCAGCGGCTCAGCCTAAACATGCCCACCATGGCTTGGACATGGATCAAACTCTCAATTGTTTTGCTCGCTTATATAGTATATACTGCAATGGAAAAGCAAGACCAAGAAGAAATTACCCCCGGGTCCAAGAGGGTTCCCTATCTTCGGGAACCTTCATATGTTAGGAGAATTCCCTCATAAAGATCATCATCAGCTAGCTCAAAAACATGGTCCCATCATGCATTTGCCCTTAGGCATGGTACCTACCATTGTTGTCTCATCCCCAGAAGCTGCCAAGCTCTGCCTTAAAACACATGACCTTGTGTTTGCTGGCAGACCACGTAGTGAGGCTTCAAAGCACATCTCTTATGAGCAAAGGAGCCTGGCCTTTTCTCAATATGGTTCTTATTGGCGCAACTTACGTAAGATGTGCACCCTTGAATTACTTAGCAGCCTCAAAATCAATTCTTTCAAAACCATGAGAAAAGAAGAGCTTGACCTATTGATAAAGTTCATTCAAGAGGCTGCACATGATCATGTTGCTGTTGATCTTAGTGCCAAGGTTTCATCTCTCTGCGCAGATATGAGTTGCCGTTTGGTGTTTGGGAAGAAGTACATGGACAAGGAGTTTGATGAGAGAGGATTCAAGTAATCCAAGAGGGTATGCAGCTTGCCGCATCTCCAAACTTAGGTGATTACATTCCTTACGTTGCATCCTTGACCTTCAAGGGCTAACACAGCGGATGAAGGCTGTGAGTAAGATCTTTGATGCCTTTTTTTGAGAAAATCATTGATGAGCATCTTCAATCAAAGGATGAAAAAAAGACCAAGGACTTTGTTGATGTCAGGTTGAGCTTCATGGGATCCGAGGAATCTGAGTACCGTATTGAACGGCCCAATATCAAAGCCATAATTTTGGTAATTATTCATAAACTTACATGAAATTAGTTGGGAGTCAGACACATCATGTATCAAATTGTTACATTGATTATATTAGTAAAATTAATTATATTAGGAAAAAACAAAAAACCAAATTTTATTATTAATTATTATTATTATTATTATTATTATTATGTGTGTGTGTAGAATTCAATATGTTCCAAATATAATCGGGATTATATAAACATGATTCCTAATTATTTTCCATTGATACTACCTAATTATTTGCTTAGACACTAATTGTTAGGAATTAATCGATTTGAGGCTACAGCATCATCATTTGAGGCTACATCCAGTAGCACCTTTGTTATTACCTCATGAGTCATTGGAAGATTGTACCATTAATGGTTACCACATACCTCGTAAGTCTAGACTCATAATAAATGTATGGGCCATTGGGAGAGACCCAAGTGTTGGACCGAGCCAGAGAAGTTTAATCCAGAGAGATTTGTTGGGAGTAACATAGATCTTAGAGGACATGACTTTGAGCTTATCCCATTTGGGTCTGGGAGAAGAAGCTGTCCTGGAATGCAATTGGGTCTAACTGTGGTTCGGTTAGTAGTAGCACAACTTGTTCATTGCTTTGATTGGGAGCTCCCTAATAACATGTTGCCAACTGATTTGGACATGACTGAAGAGTTTGGTATCACTACTCCAAGAGCCAAAAACCTACTTGCTATTCCTACTTATCGCCTTCACAAATGACATTCAGTGTTCTTTTTTAGTCGTCTAGAATAATTGAAGTGCATGTATGAATGTCTAGATTTGTGGTTGTATACTTGTATTGCATTTGCTCATTTTGTGGTCCATATTTGTTGCTTTACAGTTTATAAACCAGCGGTTGATCTTTGATAGTGTATTTATATACTATTATTTCTAACTAGTTTATGAAAAAGATTATATAAAAATCACAATTTATCAACAAGTTTGCGAAAAATATTATATAAAAGAGTTTTACTATTGTGTGCCCTTAAGGTATACATTAATAAACAATTTTAGAAAACTTTTTATGAAAAATTGAAAAAGTTATCAACTTTTTTGACAACTTTTTTAATTTTCCATAAAATGTTTACAAAAATAGATGATTAATGCGTGCCCTAAGAGCATACATTAATTGGACCCTATATAAAATATATCCTATTGGTAGTTATAATTACTTTTATTTGATAGGGTAACAAGTGTCACTTGATAGTGACTTCGTTGACATTAGTGTCTGTAAAACTAGCTAGATATACAGATTGAGATTAGGTGCAATAGCTAGATGCAATTCCTTTTTAATGGTTGTGATTAAAAGTTAGAAATGTTACTTTTAATATCAGTCATTAAATCAAAGTGGTTTAAAAAGTTTTTTTTTTTTTAAAGTTAAAAGTTAGAAGAGGTAAAAGATGAAAAAAATTGAAACTTTTTGTGAGGGATTTAGGGGGTATTGCACGGTGCAATAGCTATTGCATCGGATCCAAATCCCTAGGTATATGAAGATGAGTTGTGTTGAGTTGGATGTAGGGATATTGCACTCTTTTTTTAATGCAAAAATCAAAATTTCATTAAGTATGCAAAAAATAAATTACATCGTGGATAAGAGCTTGCTCAATGAAGCAAGGGTTCTCTTCAATCCATGTACTAAAATCAACAATGATTTCAGCATGTTTGGCTAATAAGTGTGCTGGACTATTTCCTTGTCGCCTTACATGAGAGAATTCAATTCGCCTAAAATCCCTACACAGTGCGTGCATTCCTACAATAACAGGTTCCACAGAGGATGGTGGGCTTGATATTTCACAGAGTGCTTTATAGATAATGATGGAGTCCCTTTTCAAAACAAACTCTTGAATTCCAATGTCTTTTGTGAATAGAAGTCCTACCTCAAAGGCTTTAGCTTTTGCCTCTATTGCTCCTAATGGTGCCATAATCTTCTTGCTTAGAGCTGCCTCTACCCAGCCATCCTCATCTCGAATAATTACGCCAATACCCACTCCACCCTGTGATGAGAATATGGCTCCATCAACATTAAACTTGAACATCGGGGCTGGTGGTGGTGTCCATAAGCTCCTCAACTCTAGCATTGGCCTTGGTTTGCTTGGTGACGTTGTTGCAGCTGTAAACTCTGCCAAGTACGTTGCTGCCTATTGGATTATTTCACTCCTTGTTTTTCGCTTCCTTCCATTCCTTACCTCATTCCGATTACACCAAAGGGCCCAAGCTATCGTAACAATTTGAGCAAGTTTGTCTTCCTCCACCCTATCAACCATCACCAACTGCCATAAGAAATCATGGAAAGACACACACTCCTTTCCACCCATTGGTGTGACTACCTTTGAGTACGCCCAAGTGTCCTTAGCTTTTTGACAATTCCAAAGTACATGTCCTATCGTCTCCACCTCGGTGCTGCACTCATCACCTATGTCGTGTTGTAATACCTTTCTTTTCATGAGATTGGCCTTTGTGGGCAGAATCTCCTTGCAAACTCTCCACACGAAATGCCTCAGTTTGTGCTATACCGAGAGACTCCAAATTCTCCTCCAAAATTGTGGCACTTGACTATTTTCTGAATTGGTACCCACAGTCTCAGGTTTGTTAAGGTTTGCAACTAAGGAGTAAGTGCTATGCATGCTAAAGAGTCCATTTGAAGATGCTGCCCAGATTAGCTTGTCACTTGGGAACCGAGAACTCAATGGCAAACCCTTGATTACCTCTGCTTCATGTGGGTAAAACAGAGTATCAATGACCTCCGAATTCCAGCTATCAGATTCAGGCTTTATCAGTTCCCATACCCTTGTGTCCGGGTCCAAGAATAACCTTGGTGAGTAGACTTTATGTGTGGGTGCCGTAGGTAGCCATTTATCCTCCCAAATCCTTATGTCTCTACCATTGTCCACTCTCCACCTCACACCCTCACATACTATTGATTGAGCAGCCAAAATACTCCGCCAAGTGTATGATGGATTGTTGCCAATAGTAGCATGGATGAAGTTAGAGTGTGGCAAGTATTTAACCTTGAGCATGTGGATGTCCAAACCTTCTCTCAAACACATATTGATGCTGTGGTGGATGGAGGAGTTGGAGTAGGGAAGTGGCACCTCACTGGATTCTACAGCAATCTAGATACAAGGAAGAGATCCGAATCTTGGTCCAAGCTAAAGCACCTGAAAGGAACATCAACCTTGTCGTGGCTAACAATAGGAGATTTTAATGAGTTGACTAGTTTGTCGGAAAGGGAGGGATGAAGCACTAGGCTGAGACAAAAGATGTAGAATTTCTTAGATACAATCAACTCATGTGGTTTTAGAGAGTTTGATTACATTGGTCCAAAATTCACATGGCTATACCAGAAGGTGGATTTCTCATAGATCCGTGAACGGCTTGATAGGGCCTTGGCAACTCCGGAGTGGTTGGCTCTCTTCCCTACAGCCAAATTGTTTCACCTCACTTCTTTGGCTTCTGATCATTCCCCGTTGGCTCTTCGAATGGTGCAAAAATCCCATAAAAGAAGACAAAAGAAAATGTTTAGGTTTGAATCGATGTGGCTAAAGGATCAATGGTGTGAAGGGGTGGTGCAAGCTGCTTGGGAGGAGGGGTTATCTTTGAGAGCAAATCACACACTTGGAAAATGTATGGAGATAAGCCAGACCAGATTGGAGGGATGGAACAAAACAGATTTCAGTCATGTTGGTAGGAAGATTTATGACTTGCAGAAGCACCTTGAGTGGATAGAACTTCAACCCACAGCACCGAACATTGTACAACTCATGCGAAATACAAGAATAGAGCTGAATGGTTGGCTTGAAAAGGAAGATGCAATGTGGCGCCAACAATCTAGACTTACATGGTTCCGAGAAGGTGATAGGAACACGAGGTTTTTTCACACCAAAACCTTGGCAAGGTATAAGAAAAACTTGATTGAAGGATTGATGGATTCAAATGGAGTGTGGCAAGAAGAGGAGTAGATTATTGAAGAGATTGTGGTGGATTGTTACAAAACTTTATTCACCACTAGCAGCTCGACAAACTTCAATGAAATCCTAGAGGCAGTGGAAACGAAAGTATCACCATCAATGAACCATATGCTCACTAGAGATTTCACAGCAAGGGAGGTGGAGCAAGCACTAAAGCAAATGCATCAACAAAAAGCCCTAGGCCCGAATGGCATGCCTCCTCTATTTTTCTAGCACTTTTGGTCAATAAGTGGTGAAGTGGTGACTAAAACGGTACTTGACTTCCTTAACCTTGGTGTTTTTCCTCACAATTTCAAAGAAACACACATTGTATTAATCACAAAGGTTAATGATCCTAAATAAGTGATTGCTTTTAGACCTATTAGATTATATAACGTAGTATATAAACTCGCATCAAAGGCAATATCTAATAGACTAAAAAAGATTATCCAATTATTAGTGATACTCAAAGTGCCTTTGCAAATGGTAGGCTTATCATTGATAATGTTATTGTTGCTTTTGAGGTCATGCCCCATATTAGTCAGAAAAAAGGAGAGAGAGTGAAGGAGATGGCACTTAAGCTTGATATGAGCAAGGCTTATGATAGGGTGGAGTAGGAGTGTCTAGACAAAATAATGGAAAATTTGGGTTTTGAAGGAAAGTGGAGGATGTTAATTATGAAATGTGTAACAACTGTAACCTATGCTATAAGGATCAATGGGAGTCCAAGAGGACATATTATACCAACTAAGGGGATTTTTCAAGGAGACCCTCTATCACCTTATCTTTTTCTCTTGTGTGCAGAAGGTTTGTCAGCATTGATAAAAAAGTCTGTAGCAGGTGGAAACATGGAGGGAACTGCCATTTGCAGGGGAGGACCAAAGCTCTCCCATTTGTTTTTTGCAGATGACAACTTGATATTCTGTAAGGCCTTTCTATCAAGATGCAACTCACTCCAACGAATTCTACACATATATGAGCAAGCTTCTGGCCAACAGTTGAATCGGGCAAAAACTTCACTATTTTTTGGCAAGAACACTCCTAGTAAGGTCCAAGAGGAGATTAAAACCAGGTTTGGGGCACAAGTCATTAAACAGCATGAACGGTACCTTGGCATACCATCTCTAGTAGGGAGAAACAAACAGAGCACCTTCAAAAGCATTAAGGAGAAACTTGGAAAGAAATTGGTGGGTGGAAAGAGAAGATGCTATCCAAAGCTGGAAAGGAAATCTTTATCAAAACAATGGCACAAGCTATTCCAACCTATACAATGAGCTGTTTTAAATTACCCGACTCCCTCTGTGAAAATTTGACAAGTATGATTTAGAATTTTTGGTGGGGGAAAAAGAATAATGAAAAGAAAAAATACCATGGTTAAATTGGGACAAGTTATGCGAGCCTAAGTCTGGTGGTGGTATGGGTTTTAAGAAAATAAAGCAATTTAACATGGTTCTTCTTGCAAAACAAGGATGGAGACTCCAAACTAAGGGATATTGCACTTGGTACAATAGCTATCAAGGGTTGAGATTGAAATTAAAAAAAAAAAAAAACTTTTAATTTCATTTTCAGCCATTGAATAAAAGATTGAATAAAAAGTAACAAAGTTAAAGTTAAAATATTAATATGGTAAAATATGTTTTTGTGTATGTGTGTGGGGTGGGGGGGTTGGGGGAAGGAGTAATTGCACTGTTGCAATACTAACCTTAATCCTGAATTGGAGCCAATTGTCAATCATTTATTTTTATTTTACACAATAAGTGTAACATTCCAGCCTAATTACATGATTAATTTATGGATTTATATACTTAGTATTATCTTAATTAATTTAAGTGCATAAGGCTTTGATATTTTGATGTTATAAAAGATATAGGCATTTTATTTTATTTTATATATATTATGGAAAGAAGTTTATAAAGGTAAGGGTTTATATGCAAAATTATTTTATTATTTGGGCCTATCTAGAATATAAGATTATGGAGGAGTGGCAAGTAAATTTTAAAAAAGTTGAATGGGTGACTCATCAATCCTTTTCCCCTTAGCAAACACACGTCCCACCCAAAATATTTTCCCTTGTCTTCTTTGTTGCACCAGAACACTTTCTTTGTTCTTATTTCTTTGCTCCTTTCTTTTCCTCTTTCTTTGTTCTTACACGACAGCACCATCTCACACCAACAGCTCTCTCTCTTTCTCTCTCTCTCTCTCGCTAAAACCATATACCTCTCTCTAAAGAAGAAATTAAAAGATTAACACTAAAGTTTCAACTTCAAAGTTTGTGGGTGACGAGAACGAGAATGTGAACACTTGAGCCCTCTTATACAAATCTCTCGTGTTTTCTGTTTTCAGGTAAAGGATATCTGACATGTGCGTTTGATAAGTATAAAGATTGTTTAAAAAATTTATTATGCATCAAAACCTTTTAATTAGACCTATTGCATATAAGCATGATTTTAGTAAAAATATATGTTCGTGAATTCCTGAATTATATATATATATATATATATATATATGATAATTTTAGCACATTGATTCTATTACTTATATCACGAACGTAATATTTAAAGAATGAAGTGGATATGCTACTGTTATGAAATATTTATATAAAAGCATAATTATCAGAAAAATATAGTTTTCGGGTTATTTCATTGTTATGATCTGAATTCAGCCAATAGGGGTTATAGTACTGCCATTTGCATGAAAATTTTGATTGGCCATTATAAGTGGTGAGGACTCTGTTGTACCCACCTTCGTTGGAAACAGTCAACTTGTGGAGGATGCCAACCGACCCCCATGGTTAATGATATGATCACACTGAAAAGGGTGTGACACTTTCTAATATGATTCTGGGATTTCCTAGCATTGTGGGGAATGTTGAATACCTGACACAATGTGCTAAAAGCCTCCCAAAGCTGTGACAGACTTACAATTAGACTGACTAATATGAATCATGAATGAGCTATTAAGTTATTTGGAATTTATAAGAAAATTATGATGATGATGAGAAAGGTATGTTGAATGTGTTATAAGTCTGATGGAAAGTTTATGATAAAGTATTTTATAGTCTATTTAAAGATAAGGTTACTGAATTATGTTTAAGTTCCTTATTATGTCCTTTTTATTATTATATGAAAGGAAAATGATGTATTTTCATCTGAAAGCTCATAAGTTATTTTAAGAATAGTATGAAGACTATTTATCAAAGCGGGTGTATATATAAAATATTTGATTTACATGCATTTTTATTAAATGCTCATGGAGCTTAAAACCTTACTGGGCTTCACAACTCACTCTATTATATTTCAGTGCATAGGTTCTTTTCCCAGAAGCAGTGAGAGTATTAGAGATGGCAAGAAATTCGTGATTCTCGTTTATTAGAATGTATAATTTTATTTTGTTGTATAGTAATTTAGTTTTTTTGTTGTATAGGAGGAATCAAGATGTACTTGATCTTTTTTAGCACAGATGTATTTTGGAATTTATTAGAAGAGTATGATGATGAGAAAGGTATGTTGAATGTGTTATAAGTCTGATAGAAAGTTTATGATAAAGTATTTTATAGTCTATTTAAAGATAAGGTTACTGAATTCTGTTTAAGTTCCTTGTTATGTCCTTTTATTATTATATGAAAGAAAAATGATGTATTTTCATCTAAAAGCTCATAAGTTATTTTAACAATAGTATGAAGACTATTTATCAAAGTGGGTGTATCCATAAAATATTTGATTTACATGTATTCTTATTAAATGCTCATGGAGCTTAAAAACTTACTAGGCTTCACAACTCACTCTATTATATTTCAGTGCATAGGTTCTTTCTTAGAAGCAGCGAGAGTATTAGAGGTGGCAAGGAATTCGTGATTCTCAAATTAGAATGTATAATTTTATTTTGTTGTATAGTAATTTAGCCCTTTTTTTGTATAGGAGGAATCAAGATGTACTCGATCCTTTTGAGCACAAATGTATTTTGGAACCTTAGTTTGTTTTGAACTCTAGTTATATGTCTTGGGGTTAGGTTTGTAAATAAAAGCTTTGCTAAATGTTTAGCTATGTAATATTTACACTAATACCTTAAGTTACAGCCAAATTGTAATCTTACAAAGTTCGAAATGAAATGAAGTTTTAAAGTTTTACGAACCTTTGTATATTATGGCTTTTATACAAGGAAATACAAATGAATACAAGAAACAATTTTTGATAAGCACCTTCAACTTAAGTTGGTTCGTTTTAGTATTGAGGTAAACTTGATATTAACAAGCCGGCCATGCTCTAAATTCTGAAATACAAGTTTGGATCGTGACAATAAA
This sequence comes from Castanea sativa, assembly GCF_040712315.1. Taxonomy (NCBI): domain Eukaryota; kingdom Viridiplantae; phylum Streptophyta; class Magnoliopsida; order Fagales; family Fagaceae; genus Castanea; species Castanea sativa. The sequence continues at coordinate 33,208,440 of NC_134014.1, read as the reverse complement.
CCTAAGAGATTAAAATTGGAAAATCCTCTAGACTTGGAGTCTGTAGGGACAAGTGCATTTTGGGCAACAAATCCTAAGACTGAAGCATGAAAAGATATAGTATACACTTGATGCCAACATGAAATGTAATAATCATTTTTCTTATTTAAAAAATGAAAAGCCGCTGAAATCGGTAGATATTTCATAAATAGCTAAAAAAAAATGTGTATAGAGATGGACTACTTTGAATTGTAGAAATTTCTATCTTTTTCTTAAAAATAAATTTTTTTTTTAAAAGAGCCTCTTAGAGTTTAACACTAGTAGCACTATAAAATGCGGAAAAGCATATTGAGGCATTCAAGTTGGCGTGGCACTCTGTTCCATGCCATCAGATTTGTTTCCAAAGGAGTTGTCTTCATGGCAAATTCCTTTGGAAACACTCCATCACTGGGGAATACCAGGTTCGAACTGCTTATACTCTCCTGAATTCAGAAATGGGCAACTTGTCTTGGCAAAATCAGCTGAATCCTAAAATCTGGTCTTTGATTTGGAAAGTGAAGGTGCCTCTCAGAATCATTAACTTTATTTGGAGATTGCTACGTGATTCTTTAGCAAATTTCCTCAATCTCAGGCAGAGAGGTCTTTCCTTAGACACTACATGCCCCCTTTGCCATGAAGAGGATGTAACATCTACACACCTTTTCCTGCAGTGCCCCTTTGCTAGAGCCTGTTGGCATAGGTCCACACTTGCCATCCATGCATCTGACTATGCAAATATCTCTGTTCAGCAGTGGTTAAATTCTGTACTCATGAAACATGATCTAAAGATCCCAGATTCTATGGTCTATTTGCAAGCTCTGTTCACCTTCCTCTGGACCATGTGGCTTCATTGTAATAGAGTAGTTCATGATGGGATCACACCTAATCCGCTGCAGGTTATTCTAATGGCTTAGTCTTTATCTTGCAGGTACAAGGAGTCCTTCAATGAACAACCCTGTCAATCTAGGATCCCAACAAGACCAGCTGCTGAACCCCAATCGGTAGCAGGATCTTGGCAGCTAATCATCAAGATATCTAGCAGCAGAAATGGGAAGCAGAAGAGAAGAGCATATGCATATGAAGCAATCAACCCACTGGGAGCTAAAGTCTTTTTTGGTGTAAATAGTAGTATAGCTAGGACTACTACAGGGTGTCTACTGGAAGCTATGGTGGAAGCCAGCCTTATAGCGACTGCACACAACTTCCAGAGAGTTTTGTTTCTAAGTGCTTGTGGAGGAATTATTACAGCCTTTAACAACAGGCGTGCTTCTAGTTGGCAGGACCCAACGAGACTTGCTGATTTAGATTTCCTGGTTCGTGATGGTTTTCTCTGCAATGTTATCTTAGTTCCACCCCTGGTAGTTATCTTTGTCGATAGTGTAGCTAAGCAGGCAACGCTTGTGCCTTTAGGACAGCGCTAGTTGAATCCAGCCTTTTGTACAAACTCTTAATGTTATTTTGCTCTCCCTGCTTCTGGTATCAAAAAAAAAAAAAAAGTTCGCTTAGTACTTTTGATGTCGCGGAAACTAATATATACATATTGAATGGGAAAAGAAACTAAACACGTTAGTTTTTGAATAAAAACCTCAAATTTATAAGGGGTTCTTTAAATCCACAAAGTGATAGGATTTTAGAATTTACCATGGAGAAATAAACAAAGTTTGCATTTGAAAATTGAATTGCCTAAGAGGCTACAATATGTTGTAATAGCAAAAAGAAAACCTAGGGTAGCCAGGAAAATGCCCAGAAACCCTAATTCACTCTAACCATGTAATTAGGTGGCAAAATAGTAATTTTTGCCAAAATTAGCAAAATTGAGATAATTGTAAAAATTTAAAATACTGTCTCTAAGAGACATCCCAAAACAGACGAGACCTTATTCTGACTTTTAAGCTAAAAGCTATTAAGAAAAAAATATATATTACCAAAAATAGTAAAAAAATGTTTTTGAGGCCTTAACGAAAGAATTTGTCTAAATTTGGGCAACTCTCAAGGCCTTGAGTTTAGATCAGAATGTCGTTTCCCTTCAGCTTGCCCAATTTTGCTAGGAATCCGGTGGTTCCTAATGGGGATGGATAGGAATTATAGGGGAATTGATGAAAATTGGTTTATTCTTCAATAATGGAAATGTGATTACACCCTCCATAGAGAGAGAGAGAGAGAGAGAGAGAGAGAGAGAGAGAGAGAGAGAGAGAGAGAGAGACGCACTTAAGCAATGAGCTGGTTTATTCTTCAATAATGAAAATGTGATTACAAGTAGGTATTTATAGAATTATAAAATTGTTCTATTAGCCCACATGACTTTATCCTAATGATTCTATTATGTCTCTTGTGCAATAATAATTTCAACATGTGTTAAATGTGATTAACATGCTTTAAATTGTAACTAACTAATTAAATCCATATACAACAAATATTATCCATATGTTTATAGCATTCCTAACGAATTTCATGCAATTCCAACACTAACTTTTGGCGCCCTTGCTGCTCTAGAAAGGCCTATGCTATCTGTTTTGCGTCAACTTTGTCCAGAGCCATCAAATTTACAACATATTCTAGCGTCTATGTGATTGTTGGCTTCTCCTTTGTGATTGTTGTCTTTCTTTTGTTTCTCCCTCCATCTTAAGAGACACAAACACGCAATTAAATATATATATATATATATAAACAACTTTCACTTCCTGCCATTCAAATCATTCATTAAAGTATCTTCTCTCTTTTAATTCTTCATTTTGGCTACATGGATTTGCCCTTAGTTTCTGGAAAGAGTATGGAAAGTAGCCATCAATCAAATGGGATAAAAAGGTTCATTTTAAGCGATTTCTACTTATCTTGAACGGTGGTTACGTTTTAATCACAAAAGAAAACAATGGTCATTAGTATCTTTATATCCATCTCAATCTATTTTTTAGACCGTTTAGATGGGATCAATCCGCAGAATGAAATATAATCAACAAAGAATGGTTGATCATTTGGATGTGTTTACTATTTAGAAGTAAATGGAACAATTTATTTCTTACCCCTTATTTTCGGTGTCATCCAAAAATGAACTTTTTGTTTTTTTTAATAGTTAGTGACATTAGCATTTTCCTTCTTCTTTTTTTAATTATAATTTATTCATATGCATTGTGCCTGGTTGCTCGGTAAGCATTTCACACAAATTATATAAATTAATCTTACTATTGTTTTATTTACCATCTGCTACTGCATCTAAATCTTGACATTTTATCCATTTGAGGTTAGCTCAATTAGGATTGTGTTACCCACCTTTATTTAAAACTAACTTGTAACTCCATGCAAATGCATAGATATACTTAAAAAATACATATTAAGATGCATAATATTTCTTACATATATAATTTAAATATAATTGATAGTCATTCTTTTTCTCTTTTTAAAAAAAAAAAAAAAACTTTTTAAAAAGTTCTGTAAGAATGTTATTAGGTAAAAAATGTAAATTGTCCTTTTTAAAAAAAAATATTTTTATGCTCATTAATTCTAGACTCTTTGGTTTTTGTACACAATAACCCACTTGAATAAATATTTATAATACGGTCTCATATTTGATTCCAAAATTTAAAAATAAACCCTCTCTAAAAATAAATTATTTAAGACACATGACGCAAAATTAGACTTTAATTATAGAATCTAATTGGATTTTCTCTAAACTTTATATATATATATATAGATGACTTATAAACTCGAATTGTTTTTAGTTATACAAAAAAGGCTCATAAATATAAAAATCATTAAAAAATTATGTTTTTTTTTTTTTATGGTTTACTTATAAAGGATTTTCCGTTTTTTACACTAAATTAACTCATTTGGCATAAATTTTAAAAAAAAATAGATTAAATGGGACACATGTCACAAAATCAAACTCTAATTGAAATCCAATTTTTACATTGAATTAACTCACTTAGCACAAAAATTTAAAAACTTAGATTAGATGAGATACGTGGCACAAAATTAGACTCTAATTGAATTCCAACTTAAAATCTAATTGAATTTTCTTTTAGTTTTACCTATTATTATATATATAGATAAAGCTAAATATATATTTTTGCTCTCTTTAATGTCTCTCTCCTCTCAAAACATAAAAGAATAAGAGAAGATAATATCAAAAAGTGAGAATTTTATAAAAATTATGAACAAACATTTTCACCACCAAATAAGCTTCTGTCCAGATCTTTACCTTGTATATTTCTTCATAAACAGGCAAATAGCTAGTGGAGCTCATTGGTTGATTCCCCCCACGATTCAATTAGCATCAAAGCCTTGTTACGATTATTAACTATAGTTTGAAGATCTTCAATCAACTTCACCATGTCATCAAGAACTCTCTCAGCTGCTACCTCCGAGAAAGCCTTCTCACAATTCTTGACACATGTTTCAAGCAACACCAAAGCCAAGTACTGAATCCAAGGACTCTTCAACATGATCCTGCTTTTAATTCCACGAATCAATTCAACATTGTTAATCTTTTCAGTATTGATCATGTCACAAATATCAAGCAGTCAGGCTCATCAAGGTTCTCCGAGGTGGCATCTTCAATGATCTGCAAAGTGCCCACCTCGACATCTCCAATCTTGAGGCGTTCACCAAAGGCACTAACTTTATCCATCAAATTGTCACTCATACATCATCCTTTATTCCAACATTGATTGTTTCTCCTTTGGCTACTGCTGCTGGGTCATCCCCAACCTCAAGGGCCTTCTTGCTTACAACATGATAAATTTGGATTAGCACTTCTGTGAAGGCAAACCCAAAAAATACTCTGTTTTTTATGATCCTAAAGAGAAGCTTCTATTGTGGTAATGTTTGTTCTCAATTTTTACAAAACCCTTATTTTTGATCTTGTTTTCTCTTATTATTATTATTTTTAATGTTTTTTTTTTTAATATTTTGAGATGGGAGATAAATAAAAGAAAGCAAAAATACATATTTAGCCTCATTTTTAATAAAGGTGGGGTAACGGCTTTCTAACTAAGCTAATCTCAAGTAAATAAAATACTAAACTATTGATAGACAACTTAAATTTCTTCAAACTACAGGTGAGTAGGTTGTAATTAATTCAATAAAAAAAGTGGAGTTTAAACTTTAAACCTTTTTTTTTCTTGAGAATTTTAAAGTTTAAACTCGAAGCCTTTCTTTGATGGTGAGTTCATAAGAGAACCATCGAGTCACCGACAAGGGTGGCTGCACTTGTAAGTCAAGGGGGTTCAAATGAACCCCCTAACTTGAAAAAAAAAATTATATATATAATCATTTTTTTTATTAATTTAATTACCCTTAAAAATATTTTTGCACAAATTGGGTAAATCTTGCACACCCTAATCACAAATCAATTTAGCACAAAAATCAAACAACATAGATTAATTCATCCCAAAACTAATTAACAACACAAATCAATCTCTCTTTTGCTCATGAATTTCATCTCATCTTTATTCTCAATCTGAGTTTCTATATATCTCTGACTGTAAGAGTAAAGTGCGAGTGTTTGTGAGTTCTGAATGTCTCTCTTTATTATAAAATGTGAGTGTAAAATGTGAGTGTAAAATGTGAGTGTGTGTGTGTGTGATACTAATTTTGTGCATTTTTTTTTATGTAATGTTATTTGGGTGAATTGTGATGTGTGTGAAGGTGTACATGTATAATATAAATATAATGTAACTTTATATAATTTAATAACCAAGAAATACAGAGGATTTGTTACATGGGTATATTGTTATCAATTTTTTTTATAGGATATTGTTATCATGTTATAATAACTTTTTGTTATAATACTAGTGATTCAAGAAAAATGATAGTAAAGTTAGTGATTGCTTTATATATATATATATAAAAGATAGAATTTCTACTCTAGCCTAATTTAAATGTATTAATTATGTATAGATAAATGTGGTTATGTAGGTCAATAATTTATGAAATAACTAATAAATAATGACAACTACACAAAAATAAAAATGTTATACAAACTTTACAAAATAAAAGGGTTACACCTACATTGACTATTAATAATAAACTATCATATGATGATTGCAAAATATGAAAACTTGTAGAAAGTAATTGTAAAATTTCATGTATGCGTTTTTTTTTTTTTCAATAACACTATATTCAGGTTATCTTTTTATTAAAATTTGTTTAATATAAGTTTCTTAATAACCCCCTAAAGAAAATTCCTGGAGCCGCCACTGGTCACTGACTTGTGACACATCCTTGCAATAAATATGGGTCCCATAAATATAAAACTGACTTAGTCGTCCCCCAAGATACTTTGTATCATATCATATGTTCCTATACATTGTGCTGTCCAGCTGGGTAAAGCATTTTTCACACAATCATTGTCTAAATAATGTTACATTTTTTTTTTTGAAAGGTAAATAATGTTACTTTTGTTTTACCATTTGCTATTGCTTTAATTTTCCGTTCATCCAAATCTTACTAACAAAACAAGAAGCTTGATATTTTTTTTATAGGGTTAAATCTCTTTTACACGGTATGTTTTATACTCTGTGTTTTAATAAAAAAAATTTGAAAGATAATTACAACATGCTGTTAACCCCGTAGTTTAAACCCTTTCTCCCCTAAATCCCCAAGCACTTTGTGCATAAAAATGTGTCAATTTAACTATATGGCCTTTGACTGTATTTTAATAAATTTGAAAACGTGATATATGTCACCTTTTAGAATTCACACATATATGCTATCGTCTTCTTCAGCCTTTAAACATTGAATTCTTTAGTAAAAAAAAAACGTGACGTTTAAGCATTAAACATTGAATTCTTGATATAATCGTGGAAGTTGGTAAAATTTGAAATCAATTTTGCAAAACTCCATTCCTTTTTTTTTTTTCTTTCTTTCATAAAATGTTAAAATTATGGCGTAAATGCACTTTTAGTTCCTACATTTTGACCCGATTTCTATTTTAGTCCCTACATTTTATTTTTACTACTTTTAGTCCCTAAACCAATTAACACGTGTTATTTTCGTCCTTTCTGTCAGTCAACCAACGAAAATTGCTGAGATGGCAGTTGGAGACATTAAAATATTATTAAAAATGCCACATCATCATTTAATTTTTTTTAAAAATAATTTATCAATTTTAATTAAATAAAAAACAGAATTAAAAACAATAAGAACATAAAAACAAACCCAAATCCAACCAGAACCAAACACAAACTCAAATTTAAAAACACAAAAACAAACAAAAATGATTGCAGCTCTACACAAACCTTAAAAAATCATATAAACCCATAAATCAAACTCTGATCTGTGTTTCCACAGTCTGCAAACTCTGGCACTCCATCATCTCCTCCCCAACCTTCTCTTCCTCTTCCTCTTCTCTTCATCCATGATTCTTCCTTTACGACCTCCACAACACCTCCTCCAAGAACCACCAATCCTTCGCCTTCGACCCCATCTCCAACCTCTGGATCGAGATCGACCTCATGATCTTTGGCTAGGTCCTTCAACTTTAGCTCCACCTCTTTGGAATTGGAGAAGGCATTCTTGAAGAAAGGGCTTCGCGCCACGAGGAGACAGCGGTGGACGATGACTTGTTCGGTTCTGACTAGGATCTTGGCGTTCGCGAATCGGTCTGAGGAGGAGGAGTCGTTGAAGAGGGATTCGAGGTTTTGGGAGAGGTGGCGGGGGGCCGAGATATCAGGTGGTGGCAAAGGGTGGTTGGAAGAGGAGAGTGTTTCGGTGTTTGCGGCTACGGCCATGGCTACGCAGCATATGCTACTACCATTGCTTATTTCGTTTGAATCCAAAAAAACCCATTTTGTAATCCATCAAAGAGAGAGCTGGGTTTGTAACCCATTTTGTAACCCATTTTGTGTTGAGTTATTACAATATTCTTTTATGATTTTTCTATGGTTAAGCTAGGTTTGTGGTTGAGTTGGGTTTGTGTTGAGCAATCAAGTTTTATTACAATATTCTTATATGATTTTTCTGTGTTTGATTTCTGGGTTTATATGATTTTTTTTTAGGTTTGTGCGGAGTTGCAATCATTATTTTTTTTTTTTTTAAATTTGAGTTTGTGTTTGGTTCTAGGTTGGATCTGGGTTTGTTTTTGTGTTCTTATTGTTTTTAATTCTTTTTTTTAATTAAAATTGATAAATTATTTTTTAAAAAAATTAAATGCTGATGTGGCATTTTTAATAATATTTTAATGTCTCTAGCTATCACCTCAGCAATTTCCGTTGGTTGACTGACGAAAATGATGAAAATAACACGCGTTAATTGAATTAGGGACTAAAAGTGGTAAAAAGAAAATGTAAGTACTAAAATAGAAATCGGGTCAAAATTTAGGAACTAAAAGTGCATTTACGCCTAAAATTATTATCAAATATTTTTTCAATAAATAACTATATATATAAGTTATTTTTTTAATAGATAACATGGGAATTCATAAGATTTATATAAGTAAGATATGTGAAAAATGATCATCTACATTTAAATTAATTTATTTCATGATTTAGATTAAATATTATAAATTTAAAAATCTGTAAATGACTAAATTAATTAAAATTTTAAATCATGCGGTAGTATATAAATTTTTACATCTAAGAAATAAAATCTTAATCGTGAAAATCTTATTCCCAAATTTATAATATCACTTTATTTTTTTTCAACCTAAACATTTACTCTTTTAATCAATCAACTATAAAAAAAAAAACTCAATTTGTAAAAAATATGAGAAGTCAATAATATTTTATTATAAAAGAAAATTATTGAATATTTCTATAATACAATTAATGTGTTACTTCACAATAACAAAAATAGATTTAATATTACAAAATACAGCTCAAAAAACCATGTGAAAAAGTTTTGACTTGCTGAAGATGAGTCCGAACCACCATATAAACTTTATCCAATCATCTCCTTGTCCAATTAGTGTCCATTTGGGAGCAGATTACCTAACCTTTTACTTAAATTTTTTTGCTAAAAGAGTATTAAAGTATACTTGTACCTTGAAAAAAGTGAGAAAAAGTGGAAAAAAAAATTTGAGATTTTTAAAAGTTGTACAACAAATACTATACAATAAAAGTTGGGCTTAGAAGCTGTGGTTACGCCAAGTAGTTTCGCCAAATTACATAAAAAAAATTTAGATTTTTTAAAAAATAAATATAAATTTTTTGTTCTTATTTTCTTCTTCTATAATTTATAAGTTGATACTTTTATTAATTTAATAACAACCCAAATTCTAATCCTTTTATTATTAATTTTTTTAATATTTTTTTAACTTAATTTATATTACTATAGGTATTGTGATCCTTTTATGTTACTACACTTTTTTTTTCTTTGGAATTCCTCTTCACACATGGTTACTTTTTTTTTTCTTTGGATTTCCTCGTCACATGCCACTTATTTTTTAGATTTAGATTTCAGCGTCACAGTTCCACAAATTTATAGATAAAAACAACTTTTTATTTGTTCTTATCAACTTTTTCTTTATCACTAATTTTTAGATGAAAATAACAACAATTTTAGATACGTTCTAATATTATCTCACCAAACTTTAAAGTAAAAAAAAAAAACCTAACTTGCATTGTTAGGAAGAGTGAGACACGTGCATGAGTTGGAGACTTATATACTTATATCTATTTTATTATTGAGATAAAACCTATCTTCATTGTGAATGAATTATAGTATAATAGTAATTCCTAATTAGTGTAAATGGGTAATCTATAATGTATATTTATCTACTATATATATCAACTAATTAAAAAAAAAAAAAATGGATATACTGAAAAGACTCTTGGGTGATGTACATATATGCTTACAAACTCATGCAATCACAATAGAATGAAGAAGAGCACGAACTCCTAGGTTCTTAGCTAGCCCATCTTTGATAAGCAACTTCACAAGATGCAATCAAGCAACTTCACAAAATGTGCAATCATGCAACAACAGACAACAAGAACTTATGTGTTTATAATGCTATTCTATTTAACATAAGTCAGAAGGAGATTTAGCGTACAGGGATTAAATCTCAGGCCAAAGCCTCTTTTGACTTTCAACATGAATCTCAAGTTAATTTCAATCATGCTTATTTTTCTTTTCATTTGCTAAATGTTATGTATGCTGTCAGACTCTTCTTTTTTTTGGTTTTTTTTTTTTTTTGCTCTAAACTTCCAATTACCCTCTATGGAAAAATAGGTAAATTATTATTATATCATTAGTGTGATTTACTGGACACACTTAAAATCCTAAAATTTTAAGTAGAAAATGGAGTGATGATAAAAATAAAAATAAAAAGTAAGATTTTGATTTTGATTTTGATTTTTTTTTTTTGTGGGTTTTGCATTGTATGTCCTAATAGAGTTCATTTGAAATTTTTATTTAATTGTTGATAAAATAATAGAAATCAATTTTTTTTTATATGTTCATGTTTCTTTTCCCTTGATCAACACAATTTAATTGTTTATAAAATATTTGGTTACATATTTTTTTTCTTTATATGTGTTTATTGATTTGATATGGCAAATAAATAAGGATGCTTATGTAGATCTTTTCCCATAAAAAAATGGTCAAGATTAATAGACAATTATTTTATTAAACTCTTTATTCGATTAGATATAATTCTCATTTTTAAGGACAGCTGTTCAATTCTTATGTAAATAATTTTTTAGATAATTTTTTTTCTTTATTAACTCTACTTATAATTTTTTAAGTAGTTTTTTCTTTAACTAAAATTGCTGAATATTCATTATATGATTAGTTATTCCATTCTAACTGTGAGATGCCGAGGACCCAGAAGCCTGAGGACCCGAGGAAGGGAAGGCTGACACGTAGCAAGTAAGATGATATAAAAGAATAGGGAAATTCACCTGACGATTCCCGAAGATGAGATGGCATGGACACTGGTGACGTAAGGGACGTATTGCACATATCTGAAGGTGGCAGTGTAACCTAGGAGATTGCATTGAATGACTGGCACCAACCTTTCTGGCCGCATTAATGAGAAGATACCAGCTTTGTCCGTTGCATTAATGAAGATATGACCTGAACAGTGTATAATGCAGAGTTGGAGTTTTGTTCTGTTACCGACAGACAGGTGTCGAGAGGAAAAACTTGATAGATGGCAAGGTGTAAGGTTGAGATGATAGGAGCGAATTATATAAATAGGGGCTGAAAGAGATGGAGTGGGGACTTTTTGTTGTTGGACCCTCTCTACCAAATATATTGTATAAGGACCTTTGATCAGGAAACTAGCAGTAGGAGTGTTAACGAGTTTGTGAATTTTTAGGTCCTTACAATTGGTGCCGTCTGTGGGAACAACAACGTAATATAGGAATAGATGGCTGAGGTGTACCTAGAAGGGGAGGAATCAGTAAGTTCACGAAGCAGGGACGTAGCTGTAAGTCTCCAGCGTGACAAAGGGAAAGGACATACCTCAGGAGTGGTGAAAGCACATGATGGCGGTCAGGGGGCTGAGCAGCAATCACTGACTGAGGGACATATGTCTCGCGACGATGTATTGCAACAGATGCAATCTGAGATAGCTTACTTACGCAAGTGCGTGGATAGTAGGAAGCGGAGGCGTAAGAGTAATGCTAGCTCTTCCAGTGACAGTTCGGAAGCAAACCTCAGAGGAAGTGATCCCCCAGTATTTGAGCCTACTCGAAGTGTTACCCGTGTCAGTGTGTCTTCGGACGTTAGGGCAAAGCAGCAAAAGGAGACAAGGATGCCTGATACTGATGGGATATATCGCGATGACGGGAGTGATGCAATGGGTAAAGCCCTGAGGCAAATTTCCAAATCCCCTTTTGTGGCCAGGATAAATAGGGCAAAGCTACCTCATAGGTTTTCACAACCCATCTTTACTATGTATAACGAGAGGACTGACCCTGTAGAGCATGTTAGTCATTTTAGTCAGAAGATGGCCGTTTATTCGAATAATGAGGCATTGATGTGTAGAGTTTTTCCCTCCAGTTTGGGGGCCGTGGCTATGAGGTGGTTTGATGCTTTGGCAGAAGGTTCTCTGAGGTCTTTTGAGGAATTGACTAGGGCATTTGGAGCAAGGTTCATAACTTGTACTAGGATTCCAAAACCCTTGAATGCTCTACTGTCTATGTCTATGAGGGAAGGCGAAACACTCAAAACCTATTCCGACCGATATTGGAAAACGTATAATGAAATTGATGGGGATGTGGAGAATTTAGCCGTGAGAACTTTCAAGGTGGGTCTTCCCACGGAGCATGGGTTAAGGAAGTCTTTGACAATGAAGGTCGCAATAGATATGCGTCAGCTCATGGACCGGATAGATAAGTATAAACGGGTGGAAGAAGATCAAATGCAAAGCAAAGGAAAAATGAAAGGGTATCTGGAGAGGAAGGATCTTCGGGTAGGGGGTTTCAAGGTAGTCGGCCCAAACGAGACTTTCCAAGCCATCCGAGGACCGCCGAGTCTCCTCTAATTAACTCATTATTTAAGGAACCCGTGCATCACATACTGGAGAAAATTCGGCATGAGCCATATTTTAGGTCACCCAACAAGATGAGTGGAGATGCATCCACGAGAAATCAAAACCTCCACTACCATTACCACCAGGATAAGGGACACACCACGGAGGATTGCCAGACATTGCGCAATCATCTGAATCACTTGATTAAGGCTGGAAAGATCAATAATTTATTGGTTAATCCGGACGGGAAAGGGGGCCAGCAAGGCACTCGAAAATATTGGGGTCAGGGCCCTCAACCATCGCTAGGCACTATTAACGTCATCTTGGCGCAGCCGAGAGGAGAGTTTGGGACACTTTCTCGGGTCATGACTATTCAAAACAGTTGTGGGAATGACGTCATGGACGAAAGTAATCAAGCCGATAAAAGGATGAAGTTCTCGGGGACGCCGGTATTGGGGTTTTCCGATAAGGACAAAGAAGGCACATATCAACCCCATGATGACGCCTTGGTGGTGACGGTTCGTATTGGGGGATATGATTTAAGGCGAGTCTTGGTGGATGATGGAAGTGGTGCAGAGATCATGTATCCTAATCTGTTTAATGGTTTGAAGTTGAAAGATGAAGATTTGGAAAAGTATGATCATCCGTTGGTCGGTTTTGATGGGAAGCAGGTAATCCCACGAGGAATGATTAAGTTACCTGTACAGGTGGAGTGTTCCGAAGTACAGGTGAACTTCATAGTTGTTATGGCATACTCCCCGTACACGGCCATTTTGGCTAGACCATGGCTGCATGCAATGGAGGCAGTTTCATCTACTTTACATGTGATGGTGAAGTACCCTATACGAGAAAATGTGGGAGTATTACGTGGCAGTCAAATGGTAGCCAGGCAATGTCTAACGTCTGCCACTATTCGAACATGCCGAGGATCGTTGGAAGGGGAAGTTCTTGAGACATCATAGCAATTAAAGGAGGCTGCTCGAGAAGTCGGCCTAGATGAGGATGAAGGCTCTGCCGAGCAGCTAGACAAGGTAATTATTGGGGTAGATAAAGAGAAATATTTCCAAGTTGGGTCCAAGCTGCCGATACAGGAAAGAGAGGAGTTGGTTCAATTCTTGCGGGATAATATTGATGTTTTTGCATGGACGACTTATGACGTACCAGGAATTAATCCAAAGGTTATCTGCCACCATTTGAATATTAACCCCCATGCTATGCCTAGACAGCAGCCTCCTCAGCGAGCATCTCAAGAGCACGCAGAGGCAGTTAAAGAGGAGGTTAGTAAGCTAAAGCAAGCTGGTGCGATCAAGGAGACCTTCTATCCTGAGTGGCTGGCCAATACTGTCGTGGTAAAAAAGAAGAACGGGAAATGGAGAGTCTGTATTGACTTTACAGATTTGAATAAGGCATGTCCCAAGGATCCCTTCCCAATACCCAAAATTGATCAATTGGTGGACGCAACTGTGGGGCACCCTCGAATGAGCTTCTTGGATGCATTTCAAGGGTATCATCAGATCCCTTTGTCCTTGAATGATCAAGAGAAGACGGCTTTTCATGCCCCTAATGGTAACTACCATTACCGAGTGATGCCTTTTGGTCTAAAGAATGCAGGATCCACTTATCAACGAATGATGACCAGAATGTTTGATGCGCAACTGGGGCGTAATATGGAAGCTTACATTGATGATATGGTAATTAAAAGTAAAAAGACAGAAGACCATTTGACAGATTTGCAGGAGACCTTCTCGGTGTTAAGAAAGTATAAGTTACGCTTGAATGCGTCAAAGTGTTCCTTTGGAGTGGGCTCGGGAAAGTTTTTAGGGTATATGATTACTCATCGGGGAGTTGAAGTTAATCCCGATCAAATTAAGGCTGTCTTAGGCTTGCATTCCCCTCGGAATCCGAAAGAAGTGCAGAAGTTAGCTGGTATGATTGCAGCCTTGAACAGGTTCATCTCTCGGTCCACAGACAGGTGCCGCCCATTTTATCGCCTTTTGCACAAGTGGAAAGATTTTCGGTGGACTAATGAATGCAACTTGGCTTTTGAGGATTTAAAGCAATACCTATCTAGACCACCGATATTATCAAGACCAGAGAAGGAAGAAGTGTTATATGCTTATCTAGCCGTCACAAATCACTCCGTAAGTCTTGTCTTAATACGGAATGATGATGGGGTCCAGAAACCAATATATTATATCAGCAAGTCTTTACAGGAAGTGGAACAGCGATATCTACTTTTGGAAAAAGCGCTTCTAGCCGTGGTGCATGCAACAAGGAAATTGCCTCATTACTTCCAAGCTCACACCGTAGTAGTACTCACTCAATTGCCTCTGCAAGCTATCATGAGGAAGTCGGATTACACGGGTCGTGTAGCAAAGTGGGGAACCAAACTGGGAGCTTATGATATCAAGTATATGCCTCGGACAGCTATCAAAGGGAAAATCCTTGCCGACTTCGTGGCCAAGTTCACAGAAGGTCAGATTAACCACGAGGATACCATAATGACAGTAATGTCCATTGGGATGGAAAATGTCACTCCTTGGGAGGTCTACACGGATGGGGCATCAAATCGAAAAGGAGCCGGGGTTGGAGTTGTGCTAATATCTCACGAAAAGCTAGTCATTGAAAAGTCATTAAGGTTGGGATTCTCGGCCACTAATAATGAGGCCGAGTACGAGGCTCTCTTGGTGGGCGCCCAAATGGTTAAACACTTGGGAGGAAAGGTAGTGAGGTTGTATTGTGATTCCCGATTAGTGGTAGGGCAAGTTAATGGAGAATTTGAGGTAAAAGATGAACGAATGAAAAGCTATCTTAAACGAGTCCAAGGGGTGTTGGGTTTGTTTGAGAGTTTCAAGGTACAACAAGTCCCAAAGGGACATAACGCTCATGCTGACTCATTAGCAATGTTAGCCACTTCACTGGGTTTGAAATTACCACGTATGGTCCTGGTGGAGGATTTACTGACCTCTAGCTTGACCAGCATCTCGGTAATCCGGGTTCACAGCGTTCATGTAGGCCCAAGCTGGATGGACCCAATTATAGCTTTCTTGCAGCACGGAATACTACCTGAAGATGGAACAATGGCCGAGAAGGTACGGAGAAGCGCTCCCCATTACTGGCTATCAGAGGAGCAAAAACTCTATAGGCGTTCCTATGTAGGGCCGTACCTGCTTTGCGTACACCCTGAAGCCGTGGAACCTTTGCTGGAAGAATTGCATGAAGGTGTGTGTGGGAGCCATACTGGAGGAAGATCATTAGCTCATAGAGCCATAACCCAAGGGTATTGGTGGCCGAGCATGCAGAAAACCTCTCAAGATTATGCCAAAAAATGTGATCAATGTCAAAGATTTGCGCCAAACATACATCAACCAGGAGGTAACTTAAATCCGTTGTCCAGCCCATGGCCCTTCACTAAGTGGGGTTTAGACATCGTTGGACCTTTTCCTCGGGCATCAAGTAATAGGAAATGGCTCATTGTCGGCACGGATTACTTCACGAAATGGGTGGAGGCCGAGCCATTAGCCAACATTAGGGATGTGGATGCGAAGAAATTCATCTGGAAAAATATCATAACTTGCTTCGGAGTCCCTCATACCTTGATATCTGATAATGGGCTACAATTTGATAGCAAGGCTTTCCGACGGTACTGCGCAGAAATGGGAATAAGAAATGGATATTCAACACCGTCCTATCCTCAAGGAAATGGTCAGGCAGAAGCAACAAATAAAGTCATCTTGGCAAGTTTGAAGAAACGATTGGATGATGCTAAAGGAGGCTGGGTAGAAGAATTGCCTCATGTATTATGGGCTTATCGTACTACACCCCGAAGATCGACAGGCGAGACCCCCTTTTCAATGACGTATGGAATGGAAGCTATAATACCATTAGAATCGGGCTTTCCCACCCTGAAGTCCGACCAGTATGACAAAGCGAGCAATCATGATAGGATGTATGATTGTTTGAATACTATTGAGGAAAGGAGAGAAGTAGCCAGTGTGAAGATGGGCAGCTATCAGCAGAAACTCAAGCAGACATACGACAAGGGAGTTAGGGCCAGGCCCTTGGTACCAGGTGATTTGGTACTGAGAAAAGTAGTGGGGGTAGCAAGAAATCCTGCTTGGGGAAAGTTGGGTCCTAATTGGGAGGGGTCGTATAAAATTACCTCATTAGCAGGTATAGGGGCTTATCGTTTAGAAGATCTAGATGGAAGGGTGATTCCTCGCCCTTGGAATGTAAATAACTTACGACGTTATTATTATTAAGAAAAGAACCTCCTTTTGTGCGTGGTTTCCATTCGTATCAATTCTGCATCAATCAAAACACAAGTATTAAACTGAACTTAGTTCTTGTTCGGCTCCTCAGGCCACAAGTCTAAGAGAAATTAATCACTTGCAAAAATACAAGTGTTAAACTGACCTTAGTTCTTGTTCGGCTCCTCGGGCCACAAGTCTAAGAGAAATTAATCACTTGCAAAAATACAAGTGTTAAATTGACCTTAGTTCTTGTTCGGCTCCTCGGGCCACAAGTTTAAGAGAAGTTAACCACTTGCAAAAATATAAGTGCTAAATTGATTTTTGTCCTTCTTTGGTTCCACGGACCATAACACAAGAATCATAAATCTAGCAAGGTCAAGGCTAAGGAATCTCAAGCAGCTAAGCATTAGCATAAACAAATCATTAAGCCTTGTCGCTTATTAGCATATTGAATCTCATGCCTTCTCTTTCAAACGTCAAAAAAAAAAAAAAAAAAAAAAAAAAAGGTTAAGTAGTGAAATTATGGTGCCCAGGTTGAGCCTTTTGTGTCTCTTAAAATCACAAGTATAATGAACAATTTTGAAGTGATATTATGATTTTTAATTCAAGTAAGCGTCTATCTGAATGCGTACAAAGTGACAGTTGGATGGCATCGCATTGTAATAAGAGTTGTACATGAAACAAAAAGAGAAAGGCTAATATCAATGTCTTAAAAAGTATTCGTTACAAAACTGGGGCCATCATATAGCCCCTTACATCCGTAAAAAGAAAAAAAAATAAAAAATAATAAAAAATAAGACTGATGATGCCAAGAAAATCAGTAGATTGGATGCTTCGGACTTGAAAGGACTACTGGTTCTTTCTACGGCCTGAAAAAGAACGAAAAGCGTATCAAAGGCGACCGGGGCTGCCGGCCAAAAATCCTCCGATGGTAAAGTTAGTTTTTCCCTCTAAGTAATCTGAGTTCCAACTTTCTTGAGTAAAAACTGAACATACCTTTGCCTTGTCTGAATCAGTCTTTATATAGTGCCTTTATAGACGGTTATCGAAATGGGAACCTCTCCTGGATTCGAGGCTCAAACGTAACTGCCATAACCGTCCAGGAGTTACATTTTTATTTCACAACGGATACATGACCGTTATGCGTGGGATAAGGGATTGTCACATTATATTCGGAGATTCTCCCAAGTGTGGTACCCTCGTCCTGAATTTCCTTCGTCGAGTGCACCTGCTGATTCCAAGTGTAAAATCCTAGTCCATGGATCTTCATGTGGACGAGTCCTCTCAGGGTAAGCTGTGCGCACCCCACGGACAAGGGATGTAGCTTCGCTATCACCCTCTGGACGTCCTTGTTCGTTACCCTCGTTCTAAGGATAACTTCTGGACGGCTGCCGAGGTGATGACCGTCCACGGACGGTTTGGGTGGTTTGAGTGTTTTCATCCCACATCAGTTGCCCCTCGTCCAGGAGTTATACGATGTATCAATAGATCTTAAAACGCACCACGTGTCGCACATCCATAGGAGGTTAGTCAACCGGTTTACTCCTCCGAGGCATGCGCCACGTGTCACCTTCTGATTAGGTCTGTCGTTACGGTTACCGAGACTTTTCTGCTTATAAATAGTGGTTTCTCTCTCATGCCCCTCTCACTTTTTCAAATTTTCCGCTTTGACACTCTCGTCCGTCGCTTCGTCTAAGAATATCCTCAGCGTCCTTAGTGTCCCTCGTCTAGAGCCAGGTAATCTTTCTATACTCACTTTAGTTTTCCTTGTTAAGTGTTAGGACGTTTTCAATGGCCTCTTGCTCGTCTAGCGACAGTGTGGTCAGGGCCATAGACGAGTATCACGACGACTCTAGTTATGACACCTCTAGTAACGTCAGTAGTAGTAGTGGTCACACAACTGAGGAATATACATTTGGTGTTCCTGGAATCCCTATAGAAACTCTTCAAGAGAGTATTAGGACGAGGACAGCCTCTAGGGCTGACACCTCAGCGAGCTCCCCGCCGTCTTCCCCTTTAGACGAACAGGAAACCGTATATAGTTGTGCTCTAGAGGTTCCTTCCAGGACGGACGAGAGAAGGTTAGATTCCCTTAGGACTTGGTTTCAAATTCCTGATGATCTAAACCCTAGGCTAGCTGTCCGAGGTGAGTGGTGTTGCCAGCCTCGTTTTGGAATAGGTGTTTATGAAGCCTATTTGTTAGGGGGGCTTAGACTCCCTTTAAATGCCTTTGCTAGGGAATTACTAACTAGGTTGTGCTTGGGAGTGTGTCAGCTTAACCCCAACGCATGGAGACTAGTGGTCTCCATGCAAGTCTTATGGATGGAGGTGTTTGACGGGAACCGTCCTATTGCCGTGGACGAGTTCTTGTACTGCTATAAACCCTCCGAGATAAATCAATCTCGAGGCTTCCATCAGTTCACAGCCATGGGCAATGACTGTAGACTGATTAAGTCTTTGCCCTCGTCGACGAACCGGAAGACGGAGTTTTTCTTCGTCTCTGGTTTCTGGGCGGGGCATCCCGTTGAGATTGGTAGAGATTCATTTGCTCCTTATACTGGAGACATAGGGAACCTTCGTCCAGAAGGTATGTCACGTTCTTCTTTTTTGTTTCTTATATATTACACTTTCTGTTTGGACGATGGTCTGACCTTAATTTCTTTCTTCCCTTTCCAGCCGTTGGACGACCCTCTTTGAGCAAGTTCCATCGTGACCGCATCCACAGGGCCCGTCTACATCCTGAACGAGACTTCCACTCGTTAGTGACCCTTAAGCGTCTACACAAGTGGGGACTCGGCCCTGAACCGTCCGTCGAAGCTTTAGCACACGAGTTAACTACCCATAGACGTAAGTGCTCCTCTTAAGATGTGCACTTTTCATTTTTGTTTATGATTACTTGTATATTTATTTATTATTATTATTATTATTATTATTATTTTTTTTTTTTTTTTTTTTTTTTTTTTTAGGAATGGCAACCATGAAGGGAAACAAGGGGAAGGAAGTTGTCGACGAGGTAGCTAGACCTGAGCCTCGTCCTGCCTCTGGAGAGAAAAGAAAAAGCCTGTCCAAGCATGTGGACTTGGCTAGCTTGCCAAGTCGTCGGGGCAAGAAAGCTAAGTCCGGGCCGTCCAGGACTGAAACTGTTAGGACTGAACTTCCTCCTCAGCCACCCGTCCTGGTCGTTGACGTAGATTCGTCCACGCCTCTCAGTGCCACTCCGTCCAAGTCTCCTGCTCCTGACTCGTCCCAGCCTCCTCGAAAGACTTCTACTAATCTATTAGAGAACGAGGACCTGGCTTGGGAACGATTCCAAGAGGCTGTGAAGGGCGAGGACGTAGCTGCGTGCTACGACATGTCCTTGAAAGAGTTCGAGCACTCTGGCGTCCACGATCTCTTCAAGGTAACCATCTTTGCCTCGTCCTGATTTGTCCATGTTTTCCCAATATTACTTCTATCATCAAAACTTCCTATTCTTCTATGTAGGCAATGTCCAAGTTCATAGCTGCATCCAGGCAGGCCACAGAGATGGACAGGACGAGGGTCCTCCTGGAGAAAAGAATAGAAGAGGTCAAAAACGACTGCAGGACGTGGGCAGAGGTGGCGAACAAGGCCAAGGACGAGGCTGAGGAGTTCAAGGCTTTGGTGGGGGAGCTGAAATCTGACACTGCCAGGAAAGACGAGCATCTTGAACTTCTTCAAAAGGAGAACGACGAGCTGAATCTACTTTTGAAAAAGGCTAAAGACGAGGCAGTGGAAGAATTCAAAGCGTCCAAAGAGTTCACTGACCTGATGGATACAAACTACGCAGCAGGGTTTGAGGACTTTAGAATGGATGCTATGGACAACTTTCCTGAAGTTGACTTTAGCATCATTAAACTCAACCTTGCTGCTGCTACAAGTTCCCTCGTCCACACAGGCTCAGACGATGTCAACATCGAGGACGACGCTTCCACCAGGCCGGCTCAGGACGACCCCAACGTTGATGCCCCTTCCTCTTGAAGTTGTTATTGTTGTTTAGCTTTCTTCTTTTCTCTTTCTTCTTTTTTGTTTAAAATGTATTTGAGAATTTGAAATGTTTTTTTTTTTTTTAAGTACAATTTCCTCGTCTAGAGTGTTATAGACGAGCTTATGAACAATGTATTTTACTGTTTATTTTATAAGGGTTTTTGGACGGTGGCCGTCTACCCTTTTCAAGTTAAAGAATATCTTCTTTGTTTGTTTATCATTTATGTCATTGTCCTTTAAACTATACTCTAAGTGTTGAATGACCGTCTACAATCTTTTTATGGACGACCCACCTAGGACTGATGATGACTGCATTACTTTAGCCTGTCCTTTAGGCAATTATTATTCGCCTTCTCGAAAGCAGTTTATTATGTTTATGCTTTCTCGTCTTGACGAGTACTCGTCTATGGAATGTTATATCTTAAGACTTACTTTTCTTCCTTAGACGAGTGGGCCTTGGCCTTTTGCTTTATATTTTTTTTTGAAAGAAAGATCTGGACGAGCAGTCCTTGGCTTCTTTCTCTTGCTTTATCCTTTTTTTTTTTTTTGAAAGAAAGATCTGGACGAGCAGTCCTTGGCTTCTTTCTCTTGCTTTATCCTTTTTTTTTTTTAAGGAAAGCTTTGGACGAGCAGTCCTTGGCTTCTTTCTCTTGCTTTATCCTTTTTTTTTTTTAAAAGGAAAGCTTTGGACGAGAAGGCCTTAGCATTTTTCTTGCTTTATCCCTTTTTTTTTTTAAAGGAAGCTTTGGACGAGCTTGACTTCGTCCTGAAATTTTATTCGTCTAAGGCTTTTTCCTCGTCCGTGGATATTATCAAGGAAACTGGAATTCAAGTACATAAGAAATTCAAACCATATTATTACATGAACATTGTTCACAAACTTGGCACACGCTTACAAGCTAGTGCCTTATTAAGATATCAAGTACATAGCATCGTCTTTCATAAGCTAGTCTGTAAGTAGTGCAAAAGTTTAAGAACTAGTGCATTTTTATTCATAACACACCATAATAGTAGTAAAAGCACAAGTAAACATAAGCAAACACGCAAATCACAACTGTAATTTTGCCACTGACTTCCCTTGTCCCCGCTCATCACTGATAGTACCTTCGCAGATGTTCCACGTTCCAAGGATGCTCTAACTTCCGCCCGTCTAGGGCTTCCAGGTAGTAGGACCCTTGCCTTTTGCAGTTGATCACCCTGTAGGGTCCTTCCCAATTGGGTCCCAGTTTTCCATGAGCTGGGTTCCTGGTCGCCAAGGAGACCCTTTTAAGGACAAGGTCCCCCATACCGAACTGTCTAGGTTTCACCATGGCGTCATGCTGTCTGGCCATGAGATTTTTGCACCTTGCCGTCCGTTGTTCCGCATCCATTCTTACCTCATCGATAAGATCGAGGTTGAGGCGAAGTTGTTCCCCGTTGTCTTTCTCCTAGTACTCCATCACTCGGTGACTCGCCATGTGGACCTCCGCTGGTATGACAGCTTCACTCCCATAGGCTAGTTTGAACGGGGTCTCTCCTGTTGGAGTTCGTGCGGTCGTCCTATAGGCCCAAAGAACACCCAGTAGCTCGTCTGGCCATATCCCTTTTGCCCCCTCAAGCCGAGTCTTGATGATTTTCAGCAGGGATCGGTTTGCTACTTCTGCTTGCCCATTTACTTGTGAATGGGAGGGTGAAGAGTAGTGATTCTTAATTCCAAAATGATTGCAGAAATCCCTGAAGGGTGCGTTGTCAAATTGACGCTCGTTGTCAGATACTAATACCCTGGGTACTCCGAACCTGCATAGGATGTTCTTCCATACGAAATTTTTCACGTTCTGCTGAGTGATTGCTGCAAGAGGCTCGACTTCTACCCACTTGGTAAAGTAATCTATTCCAACCACCAGAAATTTCATCTGCCGGATTCCTACGGGGAAAGGACCCAGGATATCTAGGCCCCACTGTGCAAAGGGTCATGGGGCCGTCATTGGGGTCTGGTACTCTGGCGGCTGTCTAGGCACGTTACTATAACGCTGGCATTGGTCACATACCTTGACATAGGCTTTAGCGTCTGCCTGCATTGTTGGCCAATAGTAGCCGGCACGGATGACCTTATGGACAAGGGACCTTGCCCCTAAATGATTTCCACACGATCCTTCATGAACTTCCCTTAGATTATAGTTTGACTCGTCAGGAGCCAAGCATCTTAAGTAGGGTTGGGAAAAGCCTCGCTTGTACAACACTTCATTAATGAGGACATACTTGGCCGACCTGACCCTCAACTTTCTCGCCTCATCCTTGTCCTCTGGAAGCCTCCCATCCTTGAGGTACATTATTATCGGACTCATCCAATTCTCTCCTCCTCTTATTTGCTGTATGTCAGGGATGTCTATACTCGGCATGTACTGGATGTCGTCGAACTTGTCTATGACCCCTGCCGAGGCGGCTTTTGCCAAGGCGTCTGCTTCTGCATTCTCCTCCCTGGGAAGTTGAATAAAACTTATGGCTGAAAATTTTCGGGCAAGGCGTTTCACTTTGTTAAGGTACTTCTTCATTCGATCCTCCTTGACATCACACATCCCATTTACTTGGTTGATGACCAGTTAAGAGTCTCCTTTGATTGTTAACGACTCCACCCCTAAGGACTTGGCCAATTCCAACCCCTTGAATAGAGCCTCATACTCAGCCTCGTTGTTGGTAGTCGGATACTGCAGACGGGTCGCATACTCCAGCTTGTCACCCTCAGGGGACTTCAGTACAATTCCAATCCCTCCTGCATACATTGTGGACGATCCGTCTACATTTACCACCCACATTTCATTTCCTTCGTCCTTGTTCGGAGTCGTCCGGCGGGGGTAAATTCTGCAATGAAATCTACCAACGCTTGCGCTTTTATTGTGCTCCTCGGGAGGTACCTGACATCGAACTCGCTGAGCTCAACGGCCCACTGTACCAGCCGTCCAGCAGCTTCCAACCTGCTCATCGCCTTTTTTATGGAATGGTACGTCAGGACGTTGATGACGTGTGCCTGAAAATAATGTCTCAGCTTCCTAGAAGCCGTGACTAACGCGAAGGCTAGTTTCTCCATCATCGGGTATCGTCCTTCTGCCCCTCTCATCGCGTGGCTTGTGTAATAGACCGGCCTCTGGACTCTTCCCTCTTCTCTGATCAACGCTGAGCTTACTGCGTGTGGGGACACTGCCAAGTACAAGTACAACTCTTCCCTAGGTGTAGACGGACTCAACAATGGGGCCGTCATTAGATACGCCTTCAGGTCTTGGAAGGCCTTTTGACACTCGTCCGTCCATTCAAAAGCCTTCCTAAGGACCTTAAAGAAAGGTAAACATTTGTCAGTAGCTTTCGATACAAACCTGTTGAGGGCGGCGACTCGTCCGATGAGGGCGGACTTCCTTGATATTTCTCGGTGGCTCCATGTTCAGTATCGCCTGGATTTTATCCGGATTCGCTTCAATTCCCCTGTGCGACACCATAAACCCCAAGAACTTACCCGACGAAACTCCGAAAGCACACTTGCTCGGATTTAACTTCATGTGGTACCGTCGCAATGTGTCAAAAGTCTCTTGAAGGTCTTCGAGATGTTTATCCTCGTCCTGGCTCTTTACCAGCATGTCGTCCACATAAACCTCCACATTTCGCCCGATTTGAGGACGGAACATATGGTTAACCAGCCTTTGGTAGGTCGCCCCTGCGTTCTTCAAACCGAAGGGCATAACCTTGTAGCAATACAACCCTTGGCTTGTGACGAATGAGGTCTTCTCCTGATCCACTTCATTCATCTGAATCTGGTTGTACCCTGAGAAAGCGTCCATGAAGCTAAGTATCCTGTGACCTGCCGTCGAGTCCACTAACTGGTCAATGCATGGCAATGGGTAGCTATCCTTGGGGCAAGCTTTGTTGAGATCAGTGAAGTCCACGCACATCCGCCACTTGCCATTGGCTTTTCTGACCATGACTACGTTCGCCAACCAGTCTGGGTAATGAACTTCTCGGATAAACTTCGCGGCGACCAACTTCTGCACCTCTTCCTTAACGGCATTATCTCGCTCGGGAGCAAAAACTCTTCTCTTCTGACGCACTGGTTTCGAATAGGGACATACATTCAGGCTGTGGGTAATGACGTTTGGATCAATTCCAGGCATGTCCTCATGACTCCATGCGAAGACATCGAGGTTTTTTCTCAGAAACCGGACCAAAGCGTGCTTCGCCCCTTCTTCCATGCTTGCCCCAACTCTGGTAGACTTCTCGGGCTGGTCATCGTCCAAAGGGACGTCCTCTAATGCTTCAGTGGGCTCAGCCACAACCCTTTTTCCGTCTATGCTCGTCGTCTGTATATGCTCGTCCATGGCCAGCATGGCTAGGTAGCATTCTCTGGCAGCCAGCTGGTCTCCTTGTACCTGGCCTACTCCGTGCTCGGTCGGGAATTTAATGGACAGGTGGTAGGTAGAGGTTACCGCTTTCCAGCTGTTCAAAGTTGGCCTTCCAATTATGGCATTGTATGACGATGCACAATCAACAACAAGGAAATTCACCTCTTTGGTTATCTGCTGCGGATACGTCCCGACGACTACTGGCAACATGATGGTGCCCACAGGTTGCACCTTCATTCC
This sequence comes from Castanea sativa, assembly GCF_040712315.1. Classification (NCBI taxonomy): domain Eukaryota; kingdom Viridiplantae; phylum Streptophyta; class Magnoliopsida; order Fagales; family Fagaceae; genus Castanea; species Castanea sativa. Next base: position 33,183,145 of record NC_134014.1, on the reverse strand, counting down.
TCCGAATCCGACCAACGACGAGGTCCCGGGTCGAAGCCGATCTCGTCCTAGCTTCATTTGTTGGAACGCGGGGTAGTAGAGAATGTACGCGGAGCTGCCATTGTCTATCAATACCCTCCTGGTCATGTAGTCAGAGATGAGTAGGGTGATGACTATCGCGTCATCGTGTGGATGGTGAATTCGTCCTGCCTCCTCGTCTGTGAAAGTAACAGCCTGTTGGTCTACCTCCTTCGTCCTAGTAGGTCGTCCAGACTGTTGGATGTTCTGCACCACCCTCAGGTACGTCTTCCTTGATTTGGACGACTGCACCGTTGAACTTCCTCCTATAATTACCCTTATTTCTCCTAGTGGGGGGCGTGACGATTCTTCCACCTTGGCCTTCATTTTCTCGTCTCTCTGGTCTCGTCCAAGGAAGTTCCTCAATTTCCCCTGTCTAATGAGATTTTCTATCTGTTGCTTCAAGTCAAAGCACTCGTCTGTATCATGCCCGTGGTCCCTATGAAAACGGCAGTACTTGCTCCTATTACGCTTGTTGGGGTCTCCCTTCATTTTGTCTGGCCACTTCAAGGACGGATCATCCTTGATCTGCATAAGAACCTGCTCTAACGGCATAGTCAGGGGCGTGTATTGCTGATTCCTTGCGGAGGAACTGGCCTTCTTACGATCCTTATCTTTTCTCTCGTCTACTCGAACTTTCTTCGGACGAGGTCCCTGGTCCTGGTAGCGATGGTGGCCCACTTCTGAGCACTCTGCCCTTTTTCTTTTCTTGGCTATGATGGCGTCTTCAGCATTCATAAAATTTTGGGCCGAATGGACAAGCTCGGCCATAGTCTGTGGTTCCTGCTCGTAGAGCTTATGAATAAACAAGTCAGAATTGACCCCATTGTGGAAAGCGGCCAGCAATAGCTTGTCATCCATCTCGTCCACCGTTAAGGCTTCTCTGTTAAACCGGGTGATAAAAGATCGCAAACTCTCATTGTCCCCTTGCTCTATGGTCAGCAGGCTAGAGGAGGAACGCTTGTGACGCTGTCCTCCAATGAAGTTGTTGACAAACAGCTTACTCAGTTCTTCAAATGATCCCACTGAGTTTGGGGGAATCTTGCTGAACCACACTCGCGCTGGTCCCTTGAGTGTGGTGGGAAAAGCTCTGCACATGATCTCGTCTGGGACCCCCTGCAGATGCATGGTCGTCTTGAAAGTTGCAATGTGATCGCAGGGGTCGCGATTTCCATCGTATGAGTCTAGAGAAGGCATTTTGAACTTCGGGGGTAGAGGGTGACTGTTGATGGAGGCTGTGAAAGGGGAGTCCGTTCGGTGGACCATATCATCTACTGGGTTTGCTCGCCTCATGTTTTCCCTCATTTCATCCATGGCTTTTCTCATCTGGTCCATTTCTTTTTCCAAGTGCGGCACCCTTCTTGAAGCGGTACCCCTTGTTTTAACTTCGAACTCTACATTCTCTCCTCCTTCCTGACTTGGGGCCCTTCCCTCCATGTGTCCTTGACGCTGCCTCCTGAAGTTGATCTCCTTATTCAATTCCTGGTTCTGACGCGTCAGTTCTGCCATAGCGGCAGCCATGGATTGTATGTGCTGCATAGAAGGCGGTTGCATTACAGGTGCTGATCTGCGATCACGAAGGGGATTGCTGGAAGCATCCCTACTCTCCTGGTGGCCTGGGCTGGTAGCCCTTGATCTTGTTCGAACCATTCAACCTTTTGTCTGGGATAGAATAACAAGTTTACCCTTCCCACAGACGGCGCCAACTGATGATGCCAAGAAAATCAGTAGATTGGATGCTTCGGACTTGAAAGGACTGCTGGTTCTTTCTACGGCCTGAAAAAGAACGAAAAGCGTATCAAAGGCGACCGGGGCTGCCAGCCAAAAATCCTCCGATGGTAAAGTTAGTTTTTCCCTCTAAGTAATCTGAGTTCCAACTTTCTTGAGTAAAAACTGAACATACCTTTGCCTTGTCTGAATCAGTCTTTATATAGTGCCTTTATAGACGGTTATCGAAATGGGAACCTCTCCTGGATTCGAGGCTTAAACGTAACTGCCATAACTGTCCAGGAGTTACATTTCTATTTCACAACGGATACATGACCGTTATGCGTGGGATAAGGGATTGTCACATTATATTCGGAGATTCTCCCAAGTGTGGTACCCTCGTCCTGAATTTCCTTCGTCGAGTGCACCTGCTGATTCCAAGTGTAAAATTCTAGTCCATGGATCTTCATGTGGACGACTCCTCTCAGGATAAGCTGTGCGCACCCCACGGACAAGGGATGTAGCTTCGCTATCACCCTCTGGACGTCCTTGTTCATTACCCTCGTCCTGAGGATAACTTCTAGACGGCTGCCGAGGTGATGACCGTCCACGGACGGTTTGGGTGGTTTGAGTGTTTTCATCCCACATCAAAGACAATAACTACAGAATGACTAAGCAACAGGTTGCTTGTCCTTTCTTTTCTCTGGTTCTTTATCTTTTTTCTTCTTTTTTGGCTCTTCAGCCAAATCACCCTCAGTTACTTCGTCCACGGGCTGAGCTGGGGGAAAGGGGTCTTTTGTGGCTAGTGCATCAGAAGGATCAGGAGCAGGGATGGGCACTGCAGGATCACTTGTTGGCGTTGGGGGAGCAGGAGCTAAGCGCAATGCCAGGGGATAGTAAATGTTGTCGGGAGTTCGGAGTACAGCGTCGGCATCTATCCCAGCAGCGTCCAAAGCACGACCCCACACCTCCGAGCAGAACGCTCTGGCGACCCCTCTAAGTTGGGCAGTTAAGCTGTCAGAAGCTTTTTTCATCCCAGCATCATACGCCGCTTGCTCAGCAGCGGCCTGCTCCTGCTCTTTGGTAGCCAGCAATCCTTGCACTTGTTTGAGCTCGACAACAGTGAGGGCGAGCCTACTTTGAGCCTGTTTTTGGGCCTCAAGAGCAAGATTTGCTTGCGACTCATAACTTTTCAGGGCTGCCTCAGCATTCTTATGAGCTTTTCTACCTCAGACAGGCGAGTGAGGGTCTCTTTTAAATTTAACTCTGCTTCTTTTTGTGCCTTCACTGCCGCCTCGGCATTGTGATCAGCTTTTCAGGCAAGGTCCAATGAATGATCTACCCACTTCTCAGCCATAAATGAAGCCTGGACCGCCTATGATATATTCGAATTAATAGAGTTAGTCATAATAAAGAGTTAAACTCATAAATGGAATGTGCAAAGACTTAGAAAATACCTTGGCTAAGTCCTGCTTAAAGGACAAGAAAACTTCCCTCTTACGGAAGGACCGCAACTCAGCCATATCTTCGAGAAGGCATAGAGCCTTCTCTAAACACTCGGCCACCAGGCTCGAGCTTCCCTTCTTTGGGTCCCTCAAGTTAGCATCATCCAAAACAGGGCTACCCGAGCTGAGGGTGAAGTTGGGTCGCCAGGCTGACGCCTTCTTTGTAGACTCACTACTGGGGTCCTTCGACGAACCAGTAGGAGCAGCTTTTTTGGAAAGGGCTTTCCCAGCCCTAGTATCTTTAGCAAAAGGGTCAAGACTCTCCCCTTGTTCGATTTCTATCACAGTTTTGCTACTTTGGCCTCTTTTTCGTTTTTTGTCCGCCACCTCCAAGGAAGGTGCGCGGGTAACAGCCGGAGTAACTGGACGAGGTGGGACCGGAATTGCCGGTGAAGAGTCGCCTGTGTGCGCCTGCAGTAAGGCCAACAGGTCGGGCTCTTTCTCTTGGAAACCCATTTCGTTGGTTGATGGATTGGAGCTAGAAGGAGCGTCTGGACGGTAGAACACTTCAAAATCCTTCTCGGTCACCTCGGGAGGATTTGGCTCGGGCGTGGCAGCTCTTTCCTCGGCGACAAGATTAGCAGCTTGGTCCAAAGAAGGATAAAGTAATTGGGCGGCAAGAGGAGTAGGAAGTTGTGCGTCTTGAGTTCCTGCCGGCGGAGGTGCGAGCAGTAGGAACCCAAGGGCCGCAACGTCAATCCGAGCTAATCGTAGATCCCTTGCTCTGATTACGTTCTTCGGGCTTTGGAAATGTTTGGTGGATGGTGTGTACCCGAGGATGATGTGGGCTGCTCGGAGTTGTCCATCCCGGTGTACAAATATTTCTGACCGAAGAATCCTGTTTAGGTCAGCTCGATTCACAGCAGATAAGTTCGGAGCGGTATGGAAATCGTCTGCAATAAGGAATGAAATTGTTAGAATGAATAAGTTAAACAAAGCAGTACACATAAAAATTTGGTCACTCCTAAATACTAGGTCAGTCCTCTTGAACACTACCTGGCGTCCCTTCTCGGGTAGGGCAGTGTAAGCCGTCATGCCAGTTGCCCGAGACGACAAGGTAATCTTCGTCCATCCCTTTACTTGAGTCGGGTAAGCAAGAGATCAGCCTAACGGAAGGGAATCTACATTTCATGTAATATTTAGTCCTATCCCCTTTTTGGCAGTTGTACACCCAATTTACATCTTGCCATGTCAAATTGGTCCCCATCTTTCGGTTAAGCGCGTCTACGCATCCTAAAATTCTAAGGACATTTGGGGAACACTGTGAGGGGGTAAGCCTATAATTTATTAAAAAATCTCTGGTTACTCTACCCATAGGAATCTCCATGCCCCCCTCGATAAATGCAATCATGGGAATCAAAACGGATTCAGGTGGGTGAGATACGAGGGGAATCTCTTCTTCCTCACAATACATGATGTTTACGTCATCAGGGATCCTATATCTATTTTTAAAGGCAGCCTTTGCCTCGTCTGTGTTAACTAACTTAGCGTACCTACCCATTAATCCCCGTGACAAAAGGAGAAAAGAAAGCAAGTAGAAAGAAGCAGAAGGAAAATGAACACACCTCTGAAGATCGCTTAAAATTGGTCCTCGGGAGCTTACTCTTCTTTTAATACTTCAAAATGCCAAAATGAACTGCCTCCAGCTTGAAGGTTCGCTTTTATAGGGGTGAGAAAGTGGAAGTAATGAGGTAAAAATAAAGGCGGTAACTTTCCCGCTCATAGCTGGGAGCGAAATCTGAGCCGTGCATTATCCATCCAGCCGTAGAACGTGCGCGGGAAAGGAAACGCCAGACTCCATAAATACTCTATCGTGGAATACGAGGCGCCTGACGCGGGTCATGGGGCAGTGAAAAGACGCCTGTACGTGTGAAAACAAGGGGACAGGTAAGAAGTGTGTATGCGAAGTTAAAACTTGGTTATTAATTTATGATTAATAGCTCAAGTGTTAAAGGGGCTGTTGTGAGGTGCCGAGGACCCAGAAGCCCGAGGACCCAAGGAAGGGAAGGCTGACACGTAGCAAGTAAGATGATATAAAAGAATAGGGAAATTCACCTGACGATTCCCGAAGATGAGGTGGCATGGACACTGGTGACGTAAGGGACGTATTGCACATATCTGAAGGTGGCAGTGTAACCTAGGAGATTGCATTGAATGACTGGCACCAACCTTTCTGGCCGCATTAATGAGAAGATACCAGCTTTGTCCGTTGCATTAATGAAGATATGACCTGAACAGTGTATAACGCAGAGTTGGAGTTTTGTTCTGTTACCGACAGACAGGTGTCGGGAGGAAAAACTTGATAGATGGCAAGGTGTAAGGTTGAGATGATAGGAGCGAATTATATAAATAGGGGCTGAAAGAGATGGAATGGGGACTTTTTGTTATTGGACCCTCTCTACCAAATATATTGTATAAGGACCTTTGATCAGGAAACTAGCAGTAGGAGTGTTAACGAGTTTGTGAATTTTTAGGTCCTTACACTAACCTTTTGTCTTTCTTAAAGTAATCATTTTTATTCTCATATAATCATCATCTCAATGTATTAAATTTGTCCTTAGTTGTGTGTAGTGTTACAATCAAAGAGTTAAAATCTCCTTTATAAGTTCAATATTTTTAATTTATTTTTTTTATATAAGTAATTTAATTATATTATTGATCTTTGTACCAAGGTTTCATCCCTCAGCGCAGATATGAGTTGTCGTTTGGTGTTTGGGAAGAAGTACATGAACAAGTTTATTGATGTTATGTTCGGCAGTGAGTAAAATCTTTGATGCCTTTTTGGAGAAGACCATTGATGAGCATCTTCAATCCAGGGATGAAAATAAGACCAAGAACTTTGTTGATGTCATGTTGGGCTTCATGGGATCAGAAGAATCTGAGTACCGTATTGAATGGCCCAATACCAAAACCATAATCTTGGTAATTATTCACAGAACTTACATGATATTAGGAGGGAGTCTAACACATTATATACCAAATCGTTAAATTAATTTTATGTATTCAAAATAGTTTCTTGTTAGGATCTTTTTATTTGATAACAAAAGTGAAAGTGAAAGTTCAAAATGTGTGTAAAACACCTTTGAACGTTTGGATTCCCAAATTACAAATTACCAATTCAAACTTATTAACAAACAAAATACGTGCAGAAAATGTAAATAAGCTAAAACAGAATTGATAACATAATCTAAACCAAATAAAATCACATTCACAGCAAAAATTAAATGGCGAAGATTAAGGGAAGAGAGATACAAATACAAGGACAACATAACGATGTGTTATCGAAGAGAAAACCGAAGCCCTCGGCGTAAAACCTATCCGTCGCCCTCCAAGCGGTCAATAATCCACTAAAGAATGTAGTTGTGATACATGAACAGTAAAAGACCTTCCAAGCCTAATCTACCCAGTGTACCTAAGCCCTCCAAGCTCCTACTCCAACGAGGTTGCGCTGAACCTATTTCTTCTTTAGCTTACCGAATTCTGCTACAGCTCATAGCGTCAACCAATATAAAACTGGTCCCTTCTTAATTGCTTCCCAAAACACCAAACAACCTTCTCACAGATATGGGTATGGTGAGAAAAGGTTGTGGTAATTTACCTCTCAAGGATGTAACAATGGAGAGGAAGAGAGTAGAGAAATTTGAAGAGTTTCTGTGTGAAGATTGTGGATGAGGTAATTTTGGTTTTCTCTAGGGTTTCTCTCTCAAAATTCTCTCTGTGAAAAGTCAGTTTTTCAAAATAGAGCTGACTGGAGACTTAGTCTCGCGACTTGACTAAGTCGCGAGCAAACAGAATGGCCAGACTGGACTTTTTGTCCTGTAGTGCTCCAACTGGCATGACTATTCATCTTCTCTGCATGCTTCACTTGTGTGCATCATCTAGTGGCTTGCAAGCCGTGAGCCACCCGCGAGTCCCTGCTTCACTGCACAGTCTTGAGCATTTCTTCATACTTTCTCACACACTACCCTTACATGAATCCCACATAAATACAGGGCTTCTACAAGCAAATTGACATAAAATAAAGCCAACAAAATGGTTGATAAATTTCAACCTTACAAAAAGAAATTATCAATTAAGCTAACTGGATTTGTGTTAGATTATTTGTTTGGGGAGGGGGAGGGGGGAGGAACGATTTTATATGTTTGTATGTAGAATTCAATTATGTACCAAATATATCTGTGTGGGGGGGTGGAGGAACGATTTTATATGTCTGTGTAGAATTCAATTATGTACCAAATATAACTGTGTATCTGATATGATTTCTAATTATTTTGTATTTATACTATCCTACTATTTGCTTAAACACTAATTTTTATAAGAATTAATCAAATTGAAACTATAGCATAATTATTTACTGGAATCAAAATTTTGTTATGGTGTTGATTTCTTGACTAGTTGATCCCAAAATTTGTATGATTAAGACTAAATTGTTGTAACTTCCTAACAATGATTTTCTTATAGGATATGCTTGCAGCCTCAATGGACACTTCAGCAACATCAATGTGGTGGGCTTAGAGAGGATGGTAGATGAATCAGACTTGGATAGCTTGGAGTACTTGGACATGATTGTAAAAGAATCCATGAGGCTACATCCAGTAGCACCTTTGTTGGTACCTCATGAGTCATTGGAAGATTGCACTATCAATGGTTACCACGTACCTCGTAAGTCTAGACTTAAATAAATGTATTGGCAATTGGGAGAAACCCAAGTGTTTGGACTGAGCCAGAGAAGTTTAACCCAGAGAGATTTGTTGGGAGTAACATTTTTTTTTTTTGATAATCTTTGTTGGGAGCAACAGATCTCAAAGGACATGACTTTGAGCTTATCCCATTTGGGTCTGGGAGAAGAAGCTGTCCGGGAATGCAATTGGGTCTAACTGTGATTCGGTCGTTAGTGTTAGCCAGCTTGTTCATTGCTTTGGTTGGGAGCTTCCTAATGATCACATGTTGCCAACTGAGTTGGACATGACTGAAGAGTTTGGTCTCGCAACTCCTAGAGCCAAGCACCTACTTGCTATTCCTACTTACTTCATAAATGATATATAACTGTTCTCTTTTTGTTTTTGTTGTCTAGACTAATTAAAGTGCTTGTATGAATGCCTAGATTTGTGGTTGTATACTTGTATTGCATTTGCTCATTTTGTGGACCATCTTTCCTGTACATACCTGATCAAGTACAACTCTATAAGCTACTATATACCTGGTGTTCCTTAGTTACTCATAGAAAAGTATTGAAGGATTAATGAATCTTGATTCTACATAATTTCATTGTGAGGTTTGTTTTTCTGTTTTCTTTATACAATCATTCATGCACATGAAGGTTTAAAAGCGCAGGCAGAAACTTGAAGGAAGTTTCAACGGTTATTGTAAGACCACAACTTTCTTTTTTCCACAATTCTCATATGGCAATCAATATGTCTTAGTTGTTAGAATAATAATTAAAAAATTAAATTAAATTTATCCCTACTCATGCATGACCCCATTGCACTGGTGTTAACCCCTGCAACTCAAACCCAAATGCTAAAGGTGAGGTAGACAAGGTGTTGGACCACTAAACCTCCACACATGGGTTTAAATGGCAACTGTAACAGTAACAAATTAAATGCGTGATTTTGAGTTTGAAAGAGAGTGTTAAACTAGTGTTTCCACTTTAGACAAGTGATAATTTATCATTAACCTCCCCCATTTTTCCATAAGTAGATTAGATCTAGTGATTATCCTGGGTTGGAAACAATAACTATAAGATTTGCAATTAACTAAAGAGATGAATTGACTATATTCAAGAACAAAGAAAAAGACAAAGGAAAACCTTCAGTCATGAGTGTAAGCTGAACAAATGGGATGGTGTCCCGCAAAATTCTTTTACCAGTTGTAAGATATCAAGATGTTAATGGTAAATAATAAGGTGATATTAGTATAAGTAGTTTATATGCCACCAGGTGATTGGTAGAACCGATGATACATTTCTATGAATTCGCGCGGGGGGGAGGGGTATTTATGCAGTAATATTTCTAATAAATTAAAAAAAAAAAAGTTTATATGAAAAATCCAAAAACAACATCGCTATTAAAAATATTACTATTACAAAATTAACGAATGTCCTAAAAACATTAGTTTATGAAAAAACTTTTAAAACGTTTTTGAAAAATAGAGAATGTAACTGATTTTTTTACTGCATTTTACATTTTCCAAAAAATGGGTATCAAAATTTTTTTAAAATAGTATATTAACTAAAACTTTAAGAGCAGTTGTTAATCTCACCCCTACAAAAATATCTGGTAACTAGCATTAGTTTTTATCTGATAGGGGAACCAATGTTGCTCAATAGTGACTTCACTGGCATTAATTAGTGCTTGTAAGACTAACTAAGCACGAAGGTGAGTTGCGTTGTGTCTGCCTTCTTACCTTCTATTCAAAAATAGCTAGAAAAATTTATCATATTCAACAATCAGAATAAACAAGGGACTCATTGAATTTACACAATACGTTCAATATAACTGGTTGATTCTTTTTGTATGTATGTCAAATTTTATCTTTTTGTGTGTACGCGCGCTAGAGGTCTATAAGGTTTATAAATATGACAATTATAATGTAACAACCCACTAGAGGGATTTAACATATTCAATTACAAGGCAAGAAAAAAAATCCACTATCAAATAAAAGTTTATAGACTAAATAATTTTATTCTCTTCGTGAGCTAACTAAAGTGCCCAAACTCATCCAATATCCACAGAATTCTTTGATAAGGAGATATTATGGCGTTAACCTCTAGTCCACAACTCCAAGTATTCACCTGAAGATTCAGAACTAGCACTTGAATGAATTGTTATTACAGAAACTTCAACACCATCAGTTCGATATATTGTTCTATCGATCACTGACACAAGTTTTCGAAAGCAATAAGCATAAAGCCTTCAGATTTACAGTATCTTAGGCTCCAAAAGTCATGTTCACATTCCCTAGGGTTTTATTTATAAGCTTAAGGCTCAAAGACGTGAAACCCTAGTGATTGAATGGGTTGCATGGGATGAAATACGAATTAAGTATGTCGCAATTCGATAGATCCAAATTTAACCACTTCAATCGATCGAAAGCTATTGAATACATAGAATTGAGGCAGCGAATTGCAGAACCTGACAACAACTATATAGTATCTTACAATTTACACACACACATCTCGGTCTTCAAGTTGACAAAAGATGAAGCCTTAATTGCAAATTTTAAGCCTTTTATTGGTATTATATTGGACTTGTTAGTCCAAGTCGTACCTCTGCATGTACTAAGTGCATAGAGTCCAAGAGAGGCTGGACTGAGCAAGGACTATATTAAAGTGTAAGTAGCTTCTATCCTTTTATAAAAATAAATAATAATAATAATAATAATAAAAAATAATTTTTAAAAAAAAACTCTTATGGTTGACACATATAGCACTATAAGAGCATCTCCAATGGAATAGCTAAAACCCAAATATTCTCTATAATAGAGAATGAAAGCAAAAAAAAGGTCTCCAATAGATTCTCTAAACACTAAATTTTTTTTGGCTCATGAACAGTAGCTCATCAAATCTGATGGGTTATTGTTCATTCTTCAAATGTCTTTTATTATTATAATAATCAGGTTTGATTAAAAAAATATTGGAAGATGTGTAGTTGTTAAAAAAAGAATAAATAATGAAGGAAGAAATAATATTTAAATGAGATAGATAATAAAATAGAGAATCTGTTGGAAAGTGTATTTAAAAAATTAGGTAGTTAAAAGGTAAAAGTCACTATTTATTTTTCAAACAGTACAAAAATTTAAAAAATCTGCTGGAGATGCTGTAAATGGCCAAAAAAGCATATTGTGGCCTTCAAGTTAGCTTGGCACTTTGTTCAAAGCCAAGATTTGTTGCCTTTAAGTTGGCTTCGCTCTGTTCAAAGCCATCAAATTTACTACATATTATAATATGGTGGTGTTTATTTCATACCACTTATTGCACACATGTACACACTTTTTCCACTAAAATTATGACTTAAGAACGAACTAGTATTTACCCATTCCGACATCTATCTTGTCCTTTGTGATTGTTGTCTTTCTTTTGTTTCTCCCTCCATCTTAAGACACACACACACAAAAATGAATATAAAAACAATTTCCACTTCTTGACATACAAATCATCCATTAAAGTATCCTTTCTCTTAATATGTCATTTTGGCCAAGGTTCTAAAACCCGAACTAGATTGGCTAGTCCGATCAGATTAACCATGAACCAATCACAAAGCCGGTTTTTTACATGTAAGAACAGGTCAATCAAATATTTTGAGAGAACCCCTTGAATTGGGGTTTGACCCAAGAAACCATCCGAAATGTGAACCGATTCAACTGGTTCAAAGAGTTGCATTTACCTCATAAAAATAGAGAAAATGGAGCTATAGGGTGTAAAACATGGTTTTGAAAGCTGAACCGGCCGATAAGACCAGTTCATTCGTGGATCGGCCATTCATCCAACAAATAACTAGAAAAGATCTAAATATTGGGAATAATCGAGAACCGGCCGGTTCAACCATAAAAACCGAAAACTAGTATCTTTAAAGCGGTTATTGGAATGTTTGATGATAGATCAAAACACTGTTGTTTGGAACAACAACTACAACAAAGAGAGGGAAAAAAAGAATATGAAATATAGGTAAAAACCGTGATATGTGTTTTACAAAGGGATCTCTTGAGGTGGATATCCTTTAGCTTCTTCAACTTCTTTAGCTCACTGATTTTTTATCTTGAGTTTTGCTGCAACTAGAGAGACTGAGAGATAAAATTAAGAGTGGCTATGGAGCATAGAAGGAGCAGTTTCGGCTAGTGGCAGATCTAGGCAGGGGCGGCTCCACCTTATGGCTAGGGTGGTCCCAGGACCACCCTGACCTAAAAAAAAAAAAATTATACATAATAATTTAAAATTTTATATTTATCTACCTTTAAAAAAAAATTGGAAACACCATGAATTTTGTTTATGCCAATAAAATTAAATTTTGGTCCATAATTTGAGTAACTTAACAATATATTAGGTCTTTCAAGCAAAAAGGACTACATTCTTTTAAGCCTATACTATGGCTTTACTTTTAATTTTTGCTTTACCAGACACACTGTCATTGTACGACTATTTTTTCTCAAAAACATTATAATATATATTATACAACTAATTGGTCAAAGTCACGTAAATTTAGTTTTTTTCATTGTATAACTACTTTTCTTTTTTCGATAATTTTGATTAAAAAAATAGTAGTTTTAGTTAATTAAGTAAATAAACTTAAAAAGTAACTTAATTTTTATATAACATCAATTAAAAAGTTTATATATATATATATATATATATATATAAAATAAACTTTTTATTTTTATGATTATAATTAAACATGTGATTGTCCATTCTAAGGAAATTTGATTAAATTTACACAAAAATGTCACTAAATATTATGTTTTTACATTTTGCTATCATATTATTAGTAATAAACTTATTATATTTTTATTTATATAATTTAAAATTTTATTAATTATATTATTTATGACGCTACCGGTTCGACCATCGGGATCTCGGCCTAACCAAAAAACTAGTAACCAATCCCTTTTTCGGTTCTTTTATCGTACGGGTTTATAAAACCATGGAAAAAACCAAAAAAAAAAAATGAATGAAAATTTGGAAAAAAAATTATAATAAAACCACTAACATGATCAATCTCATCTCAGACTAAGACTATTACTACTCCAATACCAACACGATTACGTTTTTAACTCAAAAAATATTTTAAAAAATCCTCACTGCCTCAGTGCCTCGCTCGCAGAGTCACAAGTCATTAAACAATTTAAAATAAAACTAAATCAAACCTAAAGGCTAAAAGGAAATAAAAAAACTCACTTACTCTCCCCAGACATCATTGTCCATCCCTGTCCAGCAACATTAACAACAACCCATTGGCTCCAAGAATTTTTTTCAGGGTATTCCTCAAGATGTATAAATTACACAATCTAATAAAAAGAAAATTTTATATATTGACAACAATAATTAAAAAACACGCAAATACATAAAGTTTTACAACATAAAGCTTATAGAGTTCAGTTGTGATTGTTGTTAATGTTGCTGAACATTGATGGACGGCAATGTCTAGGGAGAGTAAGTGAGTTTCTTATTTCCTTTTAGCCTTTAGGTTTGATTTAGTTTTAGTTTAGATTGTTTAATGACTTGTGAATCCATGAGGCACTGAGACAATAAGGATTTTTTTTAAATATTTGTTGAATTAAAAATGTAATCATGTTAGTGTTGGAGTAGTGATAGTCTTAGTCTAAGATGAGATTGATCTTGTATTAGGCCTTGTTAGTGGTTTTATTATAATTTTTTTTCTAGATTTTTGTTCAAGTTTTTTTGGGGGGGGTTTTTTCCATGGTTTTATAAATCAATACAGTAAAAAAACCAAAAAAGGAACTGGTTACTAGTTTTTTGGTTGGACCAAGATTCGACTAATGGTCAAACCAGTGACGTCATAAATAATAAAATTAATAAAATTTTAAATTATATAAATAAAAATATAATAAGTTTATTACTAATAATATGATAGCAAAATGTAAAAACATAATATTTAGTGACATTTTTTTGTAAATTTAATCAAATTTCCTTAGAATGGACAATCACATGTTTAATTATAATCATAAAAATAAATATTTTATTTTTTATATATATATATAATGAATTAATTGATGTTATATAAAAATTAAGTAACTTTTTAAGTTTATTCACTTAATTAACTAAAACTACTATTTTTTTACTCAAAATTATCGGAAAAAAGAAAGAAAAGAAAAGTAGTTGTACAATGAAAAAAAACTAAATTTACATGACTTTGACCAATTAGCTGTATGATATATATTATAATGTTTTTAAGGAAAAATAGTCGTACAATAACTGTGGGGGGTAAAAGGACCCAAATGGGCATATGGGCCTTTGGACTGTAGCATGGAGGGCTGACCTGCTCCAGAATTAAACTCTACGAGTTGGCCCATACGCCGAGGATCCAAGGATACAGCCGAGGGAGAGTTTCACCTCGGACAGATCCAGGAAAACTCAAAATTTCATTATGAAGGTCGAGGCACAACCCTGGAAAGACTGATGGTTAAAGGGGGACATCCTGAATCTTCTAGATGCACTAGTATTAAAGAAAATATCAAGAGCAAAGGCTGCCACCTCCGCATTAAAGGCTCTGCACCTACCTCCCTAGCCGCATTAATGGGGAGGTGACCCCTGAACAGTGAGGTGGAAACTTCTAGTCACTGTTCAAAAAGTATCAGGGAAGGAAGTATAAAAGGGGGGTAAAGGCCAAAAGGTATGGGGGAAAAAAAGAAGGAAATTAAGAAATTGTAATCTTTAAGGAAGGAAGAGAAATAATAAAGAAGTATTCCTCGGCTCGAGTCCGAGGAGATCCATTTGCAATTATCGTTCGTTATTTACCTGTATTTGTTTATAAAAGCCTGTTATCAAGCTCCTAGTACTTCTAACCTAGGTTTCAAGCCCACACTCTACAAATTTTATTGTTTAAGGCTCATTGGGCCTGAGCCCGTGATTGTCTTTGGGTCCAGGTGCAATTGTGCACTTACAATTGGCGCCGTCTGTGGGAACTCAAGTCTAGAAGGAGTGGGAATACTATGGCAGGCTTGGGTTCTCACCACGCAGAGTCACAGGGATCACAGCCGAAGGATCTTTTCGAGCGTCTAGAGCGTCGAAGGGATCGTGAGGGAAGCGTCCATACAGAATACCCCGGGGCTAGCCATACTCATGGTGGAGGCAGCACCACCCATGGGGATGGAGCTAAAGCCATGCAGAAGGAGATTAATCGTTTGAAGAGAAAGTTACGCCGCGCCAGATGCAGGTCTTCACCATCCTCATCTAATCCTTCCTCAGAGGAGGAACGGGGAGGTAGCTACAGCTCAAGATCATGCTCACCCCCCAGTGTAATGTCTTCTAGTGAGGAGGATGACCAGCCAGCTCGTAGACGCAAGAAGGCTCCTTCCAGGGGCTTAGGGAACGATGCTATGAGTCGGGCGCTGCACCAACTCTCCAAATCTCCTTTTTCACGGAGGATTGAGAAGGGGAGACTTCCTAGGAGGTTTACTCAACCCACCTTTACCATCTACAATGGCCGGACTGATCCGGTGAAGCATGTGAGTCACTTTAACTAGAGGATGGCGATGCACTCTCACAACGAGACCCTGATGTGTAAAGTTTTCCCCTATAGCTTGGGACCTGTTGCTATGAGGTGGTTCAACGGCCTTAAATCGGGGTCTATAAGTTCGTTTGGGGAGCTTACTAGAGCATTCGCTTCGCGGTTCATTACGTGTAGCAGAGTACCTCGGCCATTGGACTCGCTGTTATCCATGACCATGAGGGAAGGGGAGACGTTGAAAGCATACTCCAACTGTTACTGGGAGATGTTTAATGAAATAGATGGCGACTTTGATGAGGTGGCGCTCAATACCTTTAAGGTGGGTCTTCCTACTGATCACGACTTAAGAAAGTCTTTGACTAAAAAGCCCGTCCGCAGCGTACGTCGTCTCATGGATCATATTGACGAGTACAAGAGGGTGGAGGAAGACCAAGAGCAAGGAAAGGGTAAGGAGAAGGTTATCCCGCAGGAGAGAAGGGATTTCAGGTCGGACAGGTACCACAATAACAAGCCGAGGAGAGATTACGTTGGGCAGTCCGGCTCGGAAGCACCTCAGGCCGTGAGTACTGTGTTCCGAGAACCAGTGCATCAGTTGCTGGAGAAAGTTCGTAAGGAGCCCTTCTTCAAATGGCCTGGTAAGATGTCAGGGGACCCCGCGAGGAGGAATCAGAACCTCTTTTGTCAGTACCATCAGGATACGGGCCACACTACCGAGAACTGTCTGACCCTTTGGAACCACTTGGAGCAACTTGTCAGTGAAGGAAAATTGAAGCAGCACTTGTGTCAACCTGGTGGACAGGGCAGTCAATCTGGTTCAAATAATCAGAGGAACGGTTCATCTCGACCGGCGTTAGGAACAATAAATGTTATTTTTGCTGCACCTGGCAGGACCGGCTCGGGTCCCACCAGAATGATGGCAGTTTCACATCCTCAGGCCAAGGAACCAGGCTGTAGGCCGAAGAGGTTGAAAGTGACCTTACCCATCTTGGGATTTTCGGAGGAAGATAAGGTTGGTACCATTCAACCCCATGACGATGCTCTTGTGGTCACTCTTAGAATAGGGAGTTATGATGTGAAAAGAGTGATAATTGATCAGGGCAGCGGTGCAGATATCATGTACCCTGATTTATTTAAGGGGCTAAGGCTGACGTTGGAAGATCTAACTCCTTATGACTCGCCACTCATAAGCTTCGAAGGAAGGGCCGTTGTGCCGAATGGACAGATTCGTTTGCCCGTCCAATCTGGCTCAGAAACGGTTGAGGTGGATTTCATTGTGGTCGACACGTACTCCCTATATACAGCCATCCTCGCCAGGCCATGGCTGCATGCTCTGGGAGCTGTCTCCTCTACCTTGCACGTTAAGGTTAAATTCCCCTCGGGAGAGTACGTTGAGGAAATCCTCGGCAGCCAAATAATGGCCAAGTAATGCATATCGGCCGCAGTGCTTCGTCAGTCAAAAGCTAAGTCATCAACTTTGCCCATCCAAGAGTCATAGCAATTAACAGCTCCGGATGCATCTGGAGCGATGACAGGAGATGAGGCTGTTTGTGAGGAGTTAGAGAAGTTTGTAATAGCAGATGACCCAGAAAGGTTCTTCCAAGTTGGCATACGTTTGTCATACCAAGAGAAGATGGAGTTGTTGGAATTTCTGAAGAACAATATAGATGTTTTTGCGTGGGACCCCTATGAGGCTCCAGGCGTAGATCCGAGCTTCATCTGTCATCGTTTAAACGTCAATCCTGCCATTATGCCGAGAAGGCAGCCACCTCGGCGTTCTTCCAAAGAACATTCCGAAGCTGTGAAGCAAGAGGTGCTCAAACTCAAGAGGGCTGGGGCTATTAAAGAAGGTTTTTACCCCGAATGGTTAGCGCATACAGTTGTGGTTAAAAAGAAGAACGGCACGTGGAGAGTATGTGTGGACTTCACAGATTTGAACAAGGCCTACCCCAAGGATTCATTCCCAATGCCACGTATTGATCAACTGGTGGATGCTACCGTCGGACATCCTCGGATGAGTTTTCGGGATGCCTTCCAGAGTTACCATCAAATTCCCTTGGCGTTGGAAGACCAAGAGAAGACTGCTTTCATTACTCCAACCGGGAACTATCATTATAAGGTTATGCCATTTGGGTTGAAAAATGCTGGGGCTACTTACCAAAGAATGATGACCCGAATGTTCGAACAGCAACTGGGGAAGACCATTGAAGTATACGTGGATGATATGGTAGTGAAGAGTAAGACAATACCTTCACACATGAAAGATCTGGCCGACACATTCCAGATGCTAAGAAAGTATAAGCTGAGCCTTAACGCCTCAAAGTGCTCTTTTGGCGTGGGGTCTGGAAAGTTCTTGGGATATATGATTACTCATAGAGGCATAGAGGTAAACCCAATGCAGGTTAAGGCTATTCAGGATTTACAGCCGCCTCGAAACCCAAAAGAGATCCAGAAATTGACCGGGATGATTGCCGCATTGAATAGGTTTATCTCTTGGTCAGCTGACCGATGCCGTCCTTTCTTCCGGTTGTTGAATAGGTGGAAAGGGTTTCAATGGACCGAGGACTGCGTGTTAGCTTTCCAACAGCTTAAGCAATATCTTTCTCGGCCACCCATTTTGTCTCACCCCGAGGTGGACGACGTTTTGTTCGCTTATCTGGCAGTGGTCGTCCACGCGGTGAGCCTAGTCCTTATAAGAAATGAAAGCGGGGTGCAAAGACCGGTCTACTACGTTAGTAAGTCTTTGAATGAGGCCGAGGTGCGATATCTGCCCTTGGAAAAAGCACTTCTGGCCGTAGTTCACGCCACGCGCAAACTTTCTCATTATTTCCAGTCTTATACTGTGGTGGTCCTAACCCAATTGCCTCTCAAGGCGGTGTTATGCAGTGCCGATTACTCTGGCAGGGTGGCAAAATGGGGAACCATTTTGGGAGCCTTTGATGTTAAATACAAGCCTCACACCTTAGTGAAGGGCCAGGTCCTCGCTGACTTGGTGGCAGAGTTTACCGAACCATTGCTAGAAGAAACTCCAAAAGAAGCATACATGGATGAAAAATCAGTTGGTGTGATCACATCTGAAATGCCTCCGATTTGGAAAGTGTATGTGGATGGGGCGGCTAATCAGAGAGGGTCTGGTGTTGGACTTGTTCTAACGTCCCCTGAGGGGATTGTCTTCGAAAAATCTTTGAGATTGGCATTCTCGGCTACTAACAATGAGGCCGAATATGAAGCAGTCTTGGTAGGCATGCAGATGGTACGTAGGATGGGTGGAAAGGAAATCCATGTGTTCTCGGACTCTCAGTTAGTGGTCGGCCAAGTAATAGGGACAATGGAGGCTAGAGACCCCAGAATGCAGGAATATATGGTCTAGGTCAAGCGTCAGCAAGCTGAATTTAACTCCTTCGTCTTAGCTCATATTTCTAGGAGTGCAAACACCCATGCAGATTCTTTGGCTACGTTGGCGACATCCTCGGCTCAGGACTTGCCCAGGGTTATCCTCGTGGAGGATTTGTTGGAGCCAACTCTTACCGTCGTTAGTACAGTTCACATTCATCTGATAAGGCCCGGACCTAGTTGGATCGACCCGGTTATAGCTTTTCTTAAGAATGATATCCTTCCTGAGGACAAATCTGAAGCAGAAAAGATACGTCGAAAGGTGCCACGTTTCTGGTTGTCCGAGGACCAGAAGTTGTACAAACGATCCTTCTCAGGATCGTACTTGTTGTGTGTGCACCCAGAATCAATGGAAGCATTACTGGAGGAACTGCATGAGGGAATTTGTGGAAGCCACACTGGGGGAAGGTCCTTAGCCCATAGAGCTCTGTCTCAGGGTTATTGGTGGCCCAATATGCAGAGAGAGGCTCAGGACTACGCCAGAAAATGTGATCAATGCCAGAGGTTCGCCCCTAAT
This sequence comes from Castanea sativa, assembly GCF_040712315.1. Classification (NCBI taxonomy): domain Eukaryota; kingdom Viridiplantae; phylum Streptophyta; class Magnoliopsida; order Fagales; family Fagaceae; genus Castanea; species Castanea sativa. The sequence goes on along the minus strand of NC_134014.1, from coordinate 33,163,787 downwards.
ATTCATCAACCTGGTGGGGTTCTTAACCCTCTCTCTAGTCCTTGGCCCTTTGCCCAATGGGGATTGGATATAGTGGGGCCATTTCCGAGAGCTGCAGGAAACAAAAGATGGCTTCTTGTGGGAACAGACTATTTCACTAAATGGGTTGAGGCCGAGCCCTTAGCAAATATCAGAGATGTTGATTCCAAGAAATTCATCTGAAAAAATATTGTCACTAGATTCGGTATACCACACACACTTATCTCAGACAATGGCGTTCAATTTGACAGCAAGGCCTTTAGGCAATATTGTGGTGACATGGGTATCATAAATAGATACTCCACCCCAGCTTATCCTTAGGGAAATGGGCAAGCCGAGGCCGTTAATAAGGTCATAGTCAGTGGGCTTAAGAAAAGGTTGGACGATGCGAAAGGCAGATGGGTAGAATAACTCCCTCATGTTCTGTGGACGTATCGGACCACACCGCCCAGGTCCACGGGAGAAACGCCATTCTCTATGACTTATGGAGCCGAGGTGGTGATACCTCTGGAATCTGGTTTTCCCACCCTAAAGACGAGCTCTTTTAGCCCGAAGAGTAACAATGGACTCCTGAAGAAAGGTCTTGATTTACTCGAGGAACGACGCGAGGCAGCCATGGTCCAAATGGCTTATTATCAACAGAAACTAAAACGGGGATATGATGCCCACGTGAAGCTAAGGCCACTTGCACCTGGTGATCTTGTATTAAGAAAAGTTGTAGGCACTTCTAAGAACCCAGCTTGGGGTAAGTTAGGACCCAACTGGGAAGGCCCCTATCGCATTGTTTCAGTAGCAGGCATAGGGTCATATCGGCTAGCTGACCTAGATGAAAGAATTGTACCACGCCCATGGAATGTAAATAATCTTAGAAGGTATTATTATTATTAATAAAATGTGCTTTTGTCAGTTAACATTTCAAAGTTATGAGTATCTCTGACGCTTGCAGTTGCTGTTCTTAAGGATCAAACAGAAACTTGGTTAAGTGTAGTCCTCGGACCACAAACCTTGTGGAAATTGATATCTTATCATTTGTTAAACAGAACCTTAGTTATGCCGGGTCCTCGGACCTTCTACTTTGGAGAAATTAACATTTGAAGTTACTATTCTTAAGGATCAAACAGAAACTTGGTTAAGTGTAGTCCTCGGACCACAAACCTTGTGGAAATTGATATCTTATCATTTGTTAAACAGAACCTTAGTTATGCCGGGTCCTCGGACCTTCTACTTTGGGAAAATTAACATTTGAAGTTACTATTATTAAGGATCAAACAAAAACTTGGTTAAGTGTAGTCCTCGGACCACAAACCTTGGAGAAATTGATATCTTATCATTTGTTAAACAGAACATTAGTTATGCCGGGTCCTCGGACCTTCTACTTTGGAGAAATTAACATTTGAAGTTACTATTCTTAAGGATCAAACAGAAACTTGGTTAAGTGTAGTCCTCGGACCACAAACCTTGGGGAAATTGATATCTTATCATTTGTTAAACAGAACCTTAGTTATGCTGGGTCCTCGGACCTTCTACTTTGGGGAAATTAACATTTGAAGTTACTATTCTTAAGGATCAAACAGAAACTTAGTTAAGTGTAGTCCTCGGACCACAAACCTTGTGGAAATTGATATCTTATCATTTGTTAAACAGAACCTTAGTTATGCTAGGTCCTCGGACCTTCTACTTTGGGAAAATTAACATTTGAAGTTACTATTCTTAAGGATCAAACAGAAACTTGGTTAAGTATAGTCCTCAGACCACAAACCTTGCCACTGTTCTTAATATTTTATCATTGTTCTTATTCTTATCACCCGTTTTGTGGAAATCATTATCTCACCATTCATTAATTTGGATCTCAAGTTCTTCATTTTTAAGTGTTAAACAAATTTTTGTAAGGAATGGTATTCGGACCTTACATCCTACTGAAAGCAATATGTCAGATTACAAAGGTTTAACTGTCATGTGAGTTGTCTAACTGTGACATTATTTGATGTCTAAATTAAGTTATGTGGCTGTTTTGAAGTCATAGTGGTTTGCATGGTGGAGTTATACTTATTTATTCTATTTTCCCTTTAACTATTTGTTATGGGAAACTTTCATGGCAAGCACACAAAGAATAAAGTAAAACAAAGACAACATGAACGAAAGTTGAATAAAAATTTTCTTCATTAATTGTATACAAAGAAGGGGAGTACAGAAGGTTCCTATACTAGGCCCTAAACTAGGGAAGGGGGGTCTTGAAGGGAGCTGTTGCCAGCCTCAGTACTCTTCAATTCCATCTCAAAGGTGGACAAGGCTTGTTTCCCTTTGTCTGTTGAAGGAATGAGGGGCTCCACGCTCTGGATCTGCTCCTTCTCGGCACCACCACACTCGTCCTTCTCTTTATAGGAACCTTTAGGTTCTGTAGGAGCAAGAGTGAGCTCTTCCACCATAGGAGGAAGGGCAGGAGAGGCAGCAATAGGAGGGTCTTCAATTTCCTGTATGTCTAGGGGAAGCCAGATGTTCTCGGGCTTCCTCAGCTCGGAAGCTTGAGGAACCCCTACTGCATTCATGGCTTCTCCCCAGACCTGCTGACAGTACTCTCGGTACAAGGCCGCAAAAGCCTCTGTCAGCTCTTCTTGCGTTCTAATCACCCCCTCCTAATAACTAGCCTTCTTCGCAGCCTCTAGTGCGTGCTTATGGGCGCGAGCCTCCTCCTTGGCCCGCGTAAGCTCCTTTTCCAAGTCAGAGCGTGCCTGTTGGACTTGGGCGAGCTCGTCATCCTTTTGACGAAGGAGCTTACGCTGTCCCTCCACTTGGGTCTCCATCGTCTTTTGGCTAGCCTTGTCACCATCTCTCTCTCTTTTTAGATCGACCAACCTTGATGTGAGCTTCCCATTCTCAGCTAGGGCTTGGCTTAAGGACTTTTCTGCCTCTTGCCTTAGTTCTTGCTCCATCCCAGCGCACTTCCGAGAATCCTCCACGAATTTCTCAGCTGCGAAAACTTCTTGGATGGACTGCAAAAATGTTGGGGGGTTAAATATGCTAAAGTATTTACAAGAGAAATATAAGGTACGAGTGCAAGGTGGAACTTACCAAAGCTAAACCCCTCTTTAACGAGAGGAACAGCTGCGGCTGGCCCATCTTCTCCAAGGTTTCCATGTTCTTGGGCAGCAGAAGAGGGCGCTCCAGCACCTCAGCTAAGTGGTGAGCGTGGCCTTGCTGGACCACCCTAATGCTGGAATGGCAGGGAACGGGAGCGCCGTCTAGTCTCAAGTCAGGAGACCAGGTAGCTGGTGCTCGGCGCACCTCGGCCACATCTCTGATCTCCCCGCTTTCAACTGACCGGGCGCGCCCTTTGCCCTTGTCCAACTTCTACTGCTGGGCCAGCGCGGGCTGCTTCATCTTCTTTTATTTTTCACCTCCAGCCCCCTCAGCCTTCGCTTTCCTTTTCTTTTTGGGATCTTCGGCTGGAGGCTTAAGGTCGGCTGGAGGAGGAGGAGGAGGTAGTGGTAAAGCCGGGGGAACTTGGGACCCCCGTGTCCCCTTCTTTGCCACTCGGGCGCCTCTATCGATCATAAGATCCTTTAGCTTGTCCATCTCTTCTTCAATGGAACTGTCGTCTGGACGCGCTATCACTAGACCCGCGATTCCAGAGGCCTCGGCTTCTTCTTCTTCCTCGTCGGAAAGGATGACAAACGGGTTTCCGCGAGGTCGTGGGGAGTCCTCGAGCCGAAACTGGTCTATCTCCTCGTCCAATGTGTTCGAGGAAGACACTTGCTCCTCTGGGACATCAATGGCCTGAGAGTGTACAGCGAGGGGAACTGCCGCGATGGGCTGTGTGTACAAGACGGTGTGAGGGGCGTCAGGGATGTCGTGATCGTCCAAGAAGTGAGGTCTGGCTACGTTGATTTTTCTACGCCTTCGGTCACCCGCGATTATGGCGTTCTCGATCTCTTGGAAGTCCGAGGAGACGGGATCGTACCCCAAAATCAAATGGGCCGCTCTAAGTTGTAGGTCTCTGCTTACGAACACTTCGGAGCGTAGTATTTTGTTCAAGTCTGCAACGTTGCAGTGGCTTAAGCTCGGGCGCACGTTTTGCTTATCTGCAAAGAAAAACATCCAAATAAACAAACATGGTCAGAGGCGCAGAACATATAATAAAGTAAAGGTATACGCTTGAGCAAATGCAAATACATATTCCTAGATGATTTAGGAAGTTAGGGGAAGTTAAATCCTAAGGTGTCGCACCTGGATCTCCCCACTCAACAGGGCAGTGGGGGCCGTCATGCCAATTGCCAGAGACGATGAGGTAGTCATCCTTCATGCCTTTATTGGACTTAGGCAAACAGGAGATCAACCTAACTACGCTGGAGCGGGATTTGATGTAGTAACCTACTCCAGTGAGTTTGTGGCATTCGTACATGAAGACGACATCATGTCATGTGAGGTTCAGACCCATTTGCTCGTTTAGAGCGTCGACGCTACCCAAAAATCTAAAAACGTTTGGGGCGCACTGATCGGGACACAACCGGTGGTTGCGGAGGTACTCCCTGGTTACAGGCTTCATTGGGAGGGTCATCCCACCTTCTACGAAGGCTACCATTGGGATGATAACCTCCCCAGCCTTCCTAGAACCAGCCACGGCTTCCATCGGGCAGTATTTTAAACCTACGTCGCTGGGAATACGATACTTGGCTCTAAAGCCTTCCATCCCAGCGGCGGTATCAACTAGACACTTGAACTTTCCCATCAGACAGGAACGAAAAGCTAAATTCTAAGAGGGAGAATGATTATAAGGGGAGCCGAGGACAGGGTCCGAGGAGAGAGGGTTAAGAGAAAAAAGGAACAGGAACTTACAGACTTGAAATTGTGCGAGTTTCCACGGATTTGTGCAGACAAAAGGTGATTGCTGATGTTTTGATGGGATGAGTCTCTGGAGAAATAAATGAAGACGCAGGTTCCCAAAGCGTCACGATGTGCGGTAAGCGGACTCGAAATTGTATTTGTCCCGCCCAAATTTTCATGGCGTAACAAGGACCGTTGGATGCTCATCTCACCGTTGAACGTGGGGGACAAGGTATAACTTACGGTAATAAATGCGCGCGTTTTTGAAAATAAAACCGCCAAGTGGCATCCTCTGGAACGCAAAATGATCTTCGCACGTGTAGTTATTTACTAAACATGTGGGGAGAGTTTTCTTTAGATCAAAACCCTATTTTTCTCCTCGGATGATGAAAAATAGAGTTTTGAGGGGCTATTGTGGGGGGTAGAAGGACCCAAATTGGCATATGGGCCTTTGGACTGTAGCATGGATGGCCGACCTGCTCCAGAATTAAACTCTACGAGTTGGCCCATACGCCAAGGATCCAAGGATACAGCCGAGGGAGAGTTTCACCTCGGACAGATCCAGGAGAACTCAAAATTTCATTATGAAGGTCGAGGCACAACCCTCGAAAGACTGATGGTTAAAGGGGGACATCCTGAATCTTCTAGATGCACCAGTATTAAAGAAAATATCAAGAGCAAAGGCTGCCACCTCCGCATTAAAGGCTCTGCACCTACCTCCCTGGCCGCATTAATGGGGAGGTGACCCCTGAACAGTGAGGTGGAAACTTCTAGTCACTGTTCAAAAAGTATCAGGGAAGGAAGTATAAAAGGGGGGTAAAGGCCAAAAGGTATGGGGGAAAAAAAGAAGGAAATTAAGAAATTGTAATCTTTAAGGAAGGAAGAGAAATAATAAAGAAGTATTCCTCGGCTCGAGTCCGAGGAGATCCATTTGCAATTATCGTTCGTTATTTACCTGTATTTGTTTATAAAAGCCTGTTATCAAGCTCCTAGTACTTCTAACCTAGGTTTCAAGCCCACACTCTACAAAATTTATTGTATAAGGCTCATTGGGCCTGAGCCCTTGATTGTCTTTGGGTCCAGGTGCAATTGTGCACTTACAATAACAGTGTGTCAGGTAAAGCAAAAACTAAAAGTAAAATCACAGTATAAGCTTAAAAGAATATAAAAGCATGTGGTTCTTTTTACTTGAAAGACCCTAATATAATTTTAAGTTAATTAAATTATGAACTAAAATTTAATTTTATTGACATAAAAAAAATTCAAGATATTCCCAAATTTTTTTTTAAAGATAGATAAATATAAAATTTAAATTATCCATGGCCTTAAGGTGGCGCTGCTCATGGTTTTGGCTTTAGAGACTTTGGAGTTCGGATTAGACTTAAGAATAAAAGGAGAAAATTGAAGCCTAAATTAGTGGGGTTAGGTGAGGTAAGTGTGATATTTGATGGACGTGGACCTCTGTAAATATTAATTAATACTTTTTTCTTTGTACTTCCTAGACCTAGATACCCACGTTACTTTACAGCTAATTTAGTGGGGTTATTTGCATGCTAGTCCTACGTAACCATGACACTACGACACTATATTTAAAATCTGTTTGGACATTATTTATGGTTAAAAATTAAAAATTTATTATTAAAGATAATGTAGTAAAATAATTTTTAAATATGTGAATAGTACTGTGTAACCTAATTTTAAAGCAAAATTTACTGAATTTTGTACTTGCGAGTTCCATAAACAGTACATGAGATCCAGCCAAAAAAACGCAAACGCACAAAACGCCACTCCTACGCTATTCAAACTCAAACTTAGCATGCATTTGGATTGGAATTATAAATGAAAATTATTTCACTATTCAGCTTATTTTTGTTACTATTTATGAGTCACACTGCACTTTTGGCACTATTTATGGCTCCACTGTACTATTTTAACTAACTTTTATCTTTATCTACAGTACTTTCATAAATAATTTTTCAGTTTCAACAAATTAAGTGGTATCCAAACACAACTTTAAACTCAAAAAAAAAAACAGTGGGACTAATTATATAAGTACCAAATATATAAATATAATAATAAACCAGCCTTACTACAACTTTGTTACTATCTATTGTTAATTTAATACTTTTTTATTAACATTAATTTGATATTTAATAGATATAACTTCTTATATATAAGTTGTAGATTAATTTTCTAAATACAGTACAAGAAAACTATATATATACACACACTACTATTTAAGTGGCTTTCCTTGTTTGGACTGGATTTTTTTTTTTATTCCAAAATACCCCTACACCCCTAGATTTAAGTAAAGACAAAACTAAAGATAGTTTGGTAAAAATTCATATCTAACTTACACTAAAACATTGCCAACAAAATAGTCTAGTAAAAATAGGAACACTTATTCAAAGCAACTACACGATTATTTTTTTTAAATACTTTATTATTATTTTAACGAAAACACCCCAAGTACTAATAGTTATAAAAAAAAACTAAATATTTATAAATAAAAAAAGAAACTAATACATGTACTGATTAAAAAAACTAACACACATACTGATAAAATGTGGCTGTTTAAACCCAACTTTTTTCCTTTTTTTTTTTATTGGGTAAATTGGAATTTTAATAAAAGCAACTAAGCAGAGAAAACAGAAGCAGCAATGCTACGATCATACAAAGTTTCAGCCGAATCTAAATTCAAAAGTAAGGACACCTCCGATGGAGGGTAAAGAAAAACGGCAACTCCAAACTTCTACAGTAATTGCAAAGTACACCCACATTTTGGTCACATACAACTCCAAACTTCTACCTAACAAATTTAAATCTCCCCACTATCATTAAGTAGTTATAATATTATCAAATTACTTTCCATCTCTTCCATAAAAAAGAAAATACTTCCCATCTCCATCCTCAAGTCCCTGCTCTTTATACTCAGAGGAACAATAGAAATAAATAACTATGTGGCAAAGAAAGCCACTCAAAAAGGTATTTACTCATCATTTTCTTTCCATTTATGTAAGATAATTTATGAGTTCTATTTGAACTTATATTTTCTTATATTCACGTTTTTCAATATGAGTTCTTTTGTTCCTAAATGTCATCACATGCAATTCAATGGATCAATGCAAATTATTCTTAACATAACAGTATTTCAATAATTAAAATAAAATAAAAAAGTAATGGTGAGGGAATGTTTGCTTTTCAGCCTTTATACAGTTAACTTTTATAAACTAATGTGGCGTCTGGTATAAAGGAATCCACATTACTCCTGGCATCCAGATTCCTAGGAATGTGATTCCTAGGAATGTAGCTATTCCTATATTTAGTTTCATTGGGAATCTCTTAAGATTTCTAAGAATGTGAAATGATAATATTTGGTTTATTCTTAAGAATTTTAAATGAATTATTTATTTTTTCCATTCTATCCTTGGATTTGAATGTGAACTACCAAGTCCTTTAAAAAAAATATTCCTCTAAATAAATAATAAAAAACCAAATATAAACTATTAGTTATGACAAATTCATTAAAATTTCGTACGAGATTATGTTTTAGGATTCCTAAGGATGTTTAAAGATTCCCATGTTTGGTTGCCAATCACGCTAGGGAATCAAATGCTAGGAGAATCTAAATTCCCCCCTTAAACCCCTCTTAGTAGGAATGTGGATTCCCTTTAAAACAGGTGGGAATCCAGATTCCCAAACTTAAAGAAAATTGTATTTTTTATAAATTGACAATTTTAACTATTTTTCCTTATCATTTAAGCAATTAAGATAAAATATAAAACAAATTATCAATATCTTTTTCCTTATCTTTATCTTTTCCCACCAAAATAATATAAACAGGATAGACAACTCTGTTGATATATTCTTTAAAAAAGTTTTATTTAGGTTTCACATGTGGGAAAAAAAAAATTTTGTCAGGTTGTTTTGTTATGGATTAAACTTCTTTAAAAATTATTATTAAGAATAAAAGCATTTGAGAATTTAAATAGTTATTTTTGTATTGTACTTGTCATTTTGAAATGTTAGACTATAATTTTAATGAATTTGTCACAATTAATGGTTTATATTTGGTTTTTCATTATTTATATAGAGGAAGATTTTTTTTAAAAGACTTGGTAGTTCACATTCAAATCCAATGATAGAATGAGAAAAATAAATAATTCATTTTAAATTCCAAAGAATAAACTAAATATTTTGATCTCACATTCCTAGGAATCTTAAGAGATTTTCAGTGAAACCAAATATAGGAATAACTACATTCTTAGGAATCTAGATGCTAGGAGTAATGTGAATTCTCCCATACCAAACACCACATAAATAGTCATGTTCACATTTTCAAATATGAGTTCTATTTGAACTAAAATTAGTTTTTTAAAGCCCAAATTGATTTTTTTTTTTTAATTTAGTTCAACGCTAACTTAGAGTTTAGGGGGAAAAAAACCTTAATATTTTATCGTGATTTAGAGTCTAAAAGGAAAAAAATAATAATAATAATTCTTTTAACTCTCACATAAAATACTATCTACAAAATATGAACAAACTTTGTTATCATTATCATTTTTATATCATTATCTTATCGTATCTTATCTTATCTTTTTTAATATTTTCTTTTCTTTTGTTTGGTCAGTTTGATGGGTGTTTAATATTTTCTCTAAGTAATGAGTAATTTTTAAAGAGTGAGAATGATATATATTTTTGTCTATCTTCAAGATTTTCGTATCTAAACTTCAAGGAAAGTGCACTTGGGTGTGGATCTTCAAGATATCCGTAACAAAAATGTAAGTATCTTTGATGACTTCCATTTAGATGCCTCATGAGTGTTAGGCCCTCTGTATTATAGCATATTAAGTTTTTTTTTTTTTTTATGAGGTGCCATTCAGTATTTGCTTTCCTGTATTTGGTTTATATTTGGTTTCCTTACTTTGTTATCATTATCCTCCTCCTTAATCATCTCACATTCGTTTGTTTTATTCAAATATCTTTGTTTTGAATTTTATAAATAAAAACAAACAAACAAACTCATGCGTTTTTAGTGATCTTCATTTTCTTATTGCCTTATGATTATCTTTTTTTCTTTTTCTTTTCTTTTTTTTATACTATGTGTAAGCCTTTTCTTTTTTGTGTTAAGCAAAGCATTTTCTATGGGGCTATATTTGGCACTCCCAACAAGTTCTCTTCCTTATTTTATGGACGTCAAGGTGAGGACAAATCCCTCAAGATGTTGGAAATTAGTTTTAACATGACTGGTGACTGGTGTGTCACCATGTCCCATAAATTCGGTGCGTAGAGAGCACAGTTGTAGGTACTTAATTGGCACCATCGTGCATCATTTTGTAATTAAAATTATAGCATTCATAGCATCAATGTGTAACTTCAAGGAACTTGCACAGTCTCACAGGGTGTGGATTCTACATTTTCTTTTCTTTTATTTGGTTAGTTTGATTTGTGTTTAATATTTTCTCTAATTAATGAGTCATTTTTAAAGAATGGAAATGATATATATTTTTGTCTATTATCTTGTAATTATTGGGTTTGACTAATTATTTTAGTGTATGTGTTCTAAGTGGTGCTTTCTCTTCCTCCTATTATTTTTGTTTATTGTTTTTCTTACATTTAAACCTTATTCTCTATTTTTTTTTTTTTATCAACAAATTTTGTTAGATTGCATAGCAGGCACATTGAACGAATTCAGGTGAGTGAAGTGGTAGTCAATTTATCAAGTAGTTGTTAAAGACCATTTTTTTGTAAATACGGTACCTATATATCACTACAAAAAAAAGGTTCTACATTTTCAGTTAATTGAAACTATTATACACTTAGCTTCATTTTTCTCAATCACATCTCTTCCATATGAAATTTAATATTGTCTTTTGTTGTGCCTTTCATTGCACATTTAAAAAAATATATATACAATTTTTTCAAAAAATTAAAAGAATTGTAATGTTGATGGCCCTTCTTAGTTTTTTTTTTTTTTTTTTTAAGCATGCTAAAATTTAGTTATGGATGTGTACACATCCATAACTATCTTTTAGTATTAAATATAATTACATCACTACCATTTTAAAAAAATTCTGTGTTTACAACGTGAGATTCTTTAGCATTTCAAATTTTTATTATGGTTATGGACGTGTAATAACTAGCAACCTTTTAGGACTAAGTGGTTGCCTTTTAGGAATTTTTTTATTAAAAAAAATTGATAACTCTTATTTAAAAATATGTTAATTGTGACTTCTGTCATTACAAAGTTCACAAAAAAAAAATTACATCGCTTGATATTAAACTTAGAGAATAGGTGGACTTCTTAAATAGTGTTCTTGGTGTTTTAAGAAATTAATACAATTCAAATTTTGTTTTACTTCAACTAAGCCTTGATCCTATTTCTAGCTTTGTTAAAATTAAATCTGAGGGTGTGAGAGACATTGAAAATTATATATTACACTCAAAATAAGCTACCAATCAATTTTAATCCAACCTAGCAATTAAATAAATTTCTTTACAAATTAAATCAAACAAAAAACTATATGCACAACGAAAAATACACAGATGTATATAATAGAGACTTTAAAGTCTCTATTATTTCATTTCACAAGATAATGCTTGATGTTTATTGTACTTATCGTTATTATGTACATTTTAAAGTCTCTATTTTTTTTATGAGAAAAAAATAGAGACTTTAAAACGTACATAATAAGGTTTTAAAGTCTCTATTAATAACACAAAGTAACACATTTTGTATCATAGGTTCATGGTAAATGTTGTTGGAAAGCAATTAGAATGTGGAACAAATAACATTACTCCACCAACTTCTCCACCATAGCTGGCATAATATTAATAATAAGTTCACATATTTCATGTTTCAGACGTAGTCATTTATTTTATAGTTTTACCAGATGTAAATATTTGACTTTTCTACATTTATCCATCAACTTCTTCATAATAACTTTTGTAAAGGTCATCACATGTATTTTGTAAATAGTTTTATTGTTACAATTTCATTATGCATTTTCAATATATGCACTATTTATAAGATTTATTCAGAGGATCTTTTTTTTTTTCCCCTTTTCCCTAAAGGTTAATACTAAATTATAGCATCATTTTCCAATCAATAACCCGTTGATTACTGCATAAACAAAATTGGCAAAAATAAATAATAATTACGGAATACTAACCTCTGAGCATGCGCTCATGCACGTGCTCAGAGGCTCTTCTATTTTTCTGGGTAAAATTTAATAATTTGCATAAATTATTATTTGGGGACAAAAAAAAAAACCTAGGAGTGTGATGAGTGTTAAGCGTTTGTGGGTGAAATAAATTTTTCATCACACCCCTAGGTTTTTTCATCACAACAATCTATATTATGAGTAAATGATGTATTTGAAATATAGATTATAACTTCAAGGTGTTTAAAACTTCAATGGATCATGCCATATTTTGACAAATATTCTTTTTTTAACCCTACACCTTCAATAAATCTCATTTAACCAATTATTTTCTTATTTTATTCCAGTGTATATTTCAATTGACCCAAACTTCCTAAGCCAACTACATATTTATTCCTCTTGAGAATACTTTGTTGCGATCATACCCCAATAAATTATAGTGATGACAATCTAATTAATTAAGTTCCAACATTTCAAGCTTATACTGACTAAGCTTTTCAGAGTTTCCTTCAAACTCTAAAGCTTCAAAGAGTTCCAATATAGTTACTTGTAGTATAAAAAAAATATGATGTATTTATGAACATAATGAAACAAAAAAGGAAAAAAAGAAAAAAATAAAGGATAGCATTAAATAACCTTGGAGAGGAAAATAGAACTTGGAGCTTTCGTTGTAGGCATCCTTAAAGTATCCACACAATCTAGCCTGGTATTGTACACTCTGGTGCTTCCAATATAGCTTCCATTGCTAACCCATTTCCTATTGGATTAGGATGCTAATACACCTAGAAATTTAACAATCAATAAACCCATTATAGAACAAAACCATCCAACTAAAAATATACACCAAAAAAAATTAAGAATACAAAAAATATAACGCAAGTTTTAGATATACTTGAAGGTGACACAAAAATTGTTCTTATCAACTTTTCCTCTACCAATCTTTGGATAAATACAAAAATTTAATTTTTCTTGTCAACTTTCCTCTATTTATCTTTGGATAGACTCAAAAGCTTAATGTTGATATTAACATCTATTTTTCCTTCACTTTATGAATAATTGTAATTGTTGGAAAAACTAGTTTTGTGTCTCATACAAAACCCATAACGGAAGCAACACAAGAAGCTACTTCATTCATGAGAGATAACATGTAACCTTGAATTCTAGAACAAAAAAGAGAACGCATGTCTGGGTGCAATGAAATTCAAAAACAAGACTTGAGAATACCTTCCATCTTCATCCCAATTTCACATGGTGCTCAAGATGAGTAGTCTCTCAATCAGTTCTTGTGTAAATTGATTTTCCTTTGGAAAAGTGAATTCCAAAAAACTTGTAGATAAAAATCTTATTAAATAAAAACTGATTATCTAATTGGGTTAGCCTTGTGGACCAGCCCAATAAGGCTTAAGTGTGTGGCTCGGGATGAGACCAAATGGACTAATAAGGCTCTAGGTCCAATGGGCCTCGGACTTATCTGTTAACTCTAGACAAACTCAAAGTTATCATTAATTATATAACAAGTGCCACTATCGAAATATAATTGCACTCTAAACCTTAGTAATAAATTATATCCCAAGACTCTAATATGATATCATTTGACCCCTCCATGAAATATCCATAGTGAACAAAGTCATAATGAACTGTCACTTTGTAAACAACTATTTTATTCCATGAGTACCCGATTTAATCTTTTACTTATTCATATTTATGAAATCTAATTTCATAAAATATAAACTTTAGTAACTCTTACAAAAGTGACGCCCTGAACACAGAGTTTTTGACCATTAAACTAGATCTCACTCCTGATATATCAAAGTAACCTATATTTCATAATCATGTTCACTATCCTCTCAGGATTGAGAGTATATGAAATTAGAACTCATGAGATTAATTATTCATGTGACCGTTGTTAATTGAATAATTAATCTCACAGCAATCCAGTTCAATATGTCTTGCACACTTAAGACACATCAACTAGAAGTCTACACTTCCCTGATCAAGACAAACCATCTTAGTTAATGTGTTATAGACTAAGCAGATGAAACACAAAATTTCATCACCGACTTCAAACTATATTTTGAGTTTACAAGGAGCTTGTGATTTATATCTTCTATACCTAAATTACATAAATCACATACAATACATCTCAAAGACTATGATAATATCTCATTAATTCATTTATAAATAGTCTCATATAATTAAATGGTTTAATTATTTATAACATGCCAATAAATTGGATTTTATGGCATAAATCCTAACAATCTACCACTTACCCTCAAAGACAATTTGGCATATATCTAACACTTATTTCCCTTTAAAGTAACTCATTGTCACTCTAAGGCTAGGTTTGGAAAAAAATTCCAGTCAGATTTATTGCATAAATGATCTTTTCTACTACTACATTCCACGCTCTAGTATCTCGCTCTAGTATTTCTCTATTGAGATGATATTTACGCTTAATGTGTATCTTCACCACCTAGGATGAACACATATCTTGAAGTCAAACTTCATGAATCACAATCAAATTACAAGTCAGTATTTGTACAACCAATAACCATCAAATCCTCACTTTGGTGGATAAGCATATAATCCCTTATTCTCTTAAGATATTTGAGTATATGCTTTACTCCCACTAAATTAAGTGATTCTTGATTTAATTGATATTTGCTTACCCATGCCCACTGCAAAATAGATATTTGGCCTCGTATATAAAATTGCATAACTGAGACTTCCTGTTAACATAGTATAAGGAACCATCTTCATATGCTCTTTCTTTTATAAGTCTTAGAATTATATTCCTTTACAAAAGAACTTCAAACTTAAAAGGAATGAATCCTTTCTTGAAGTATCACATGCTATACTTTGCTAGAATCTAATCTATTTAAGCAGTTTGAGATAGACCCAACATTCTAATTTCCGAATCTTACATAAGTTTAACTCTTAGGATGTAACCAATCTCACCCAAGTACTTTATATCAAACTAGTCTTGACAACAAAAATTCTATTGATGACAATATCTATACATCATTCTAAATGATTAGAATGTCATCAACATACATTAAGAGATTTATTACTTTATATAGCTCTTACACACATAAGGCTTATCACTACTTGATCAAATTAAACAATTTGATTGCTTGATTAAAGATGATATTGTATGATCTAGATGCTTGTTTTAGTCCATAAATAGATTTTAAGCAACTCAAATTGCTTGATTAAAGATGATATTGTATGATCTAAATGCTTGCTTTAGTCCATAAATAGATTTAAAGCAACTTGCATACTAAATATATAACTGGCTCTTTGTCATGAACTAGTCTTGCTACATCATATAGATGTCTTCATCAAGATTGCTACTAAGAGAAGTTTTCTTGATATCTATTATCATATTTCATCTAAATGAAATATAATGGATAAAGAATCTAGATAGAGTCAAGCATGACTATTAGTGAAAAAATATTTTCATAATCAATCCATTTCTTTTTGAATAAATCTTTTCGCTACTAGTCTTGACTTTGAAGATTTACACCTTCTAATCTATCAATCTCAATTTCTTGTAGACCTATTTGAAAACAATTAGCTTAATGCCATTAGGCGCCTCTACAAGTTCTAGACTTTGAATAGAATCTAATTTTATTTACTTAACCTTGATCTAGTAATCCATATTCATATCATCTATTGCCTCTACATAGGACCGAGGATCAAATTCATATCCTTATGGAATGACTTCACAAGTTTATTCCAAAAGTATAAATTTATCAGATAATCTGATAATCCTCCCACTATGATATTGTACTAGTGTAGCTATCTATAGAATAATATCTTGTGGTGTAGTTAATACAACCAACTCATTTCTAAATGTATTTTATAGTTGTCCTACAACAAATTCTGACATTTTTCTTCTAGAACAATTCTACATTTTCCTTGAAGACTATTCACATAGTCATTATCTAGAAACTTTGTATTTGTACTTTACAAACACCTTGTTATCTTTATGACTACTAAAATAATCTTCCACAACTCCTTTTAGATACCCAATGTAAACACACATTTTCTACCTTTTGACTCCAATTTGTCAGACTTCCTTTCTAGCACAAGTGCTGGACATCTCTAAAAGTGGAAGTATCATATAATAGATTTTCACCCAATCCACAATTTGTCAAATGTCTAAGGAACAAACTTTTGGAATCAATTTTAGAAAATTTATAATAATAATTTGAGTATATCTCCAAAAGAAATAAGTAAATAGAAATACTTATCATGTACTTTAACATATCTAAATGAGTCATGTTCCTCCTTAATGAATGCATTGCCTTAAAGAAGTCATTGGAACTATATTTCTTTACAATAAAGGAGCTCTAGGTCATATTATCCTCTAAATAGAATTCATAGACTAGAAACATAACAAAAATAATGGTTCTAAAAGCCCATCTTTCACCAATCTAGAATAACATTTAGATTAATAAGACTTAGACATAAATGTCAAAACATACAATACTAAATGATGGAAACTTTCTCTTTACAAGTAAAACATGTAAATTTTCATCTAGATTAAAATTATGGACAATTCTTAGCTTTACCACAATGGAAACACTTTCCTTTTAATCATACTTTTGAGGCTAATTTCCTTTTAGACAACTCGTAGGACAGCTAGTTTGCCCAACTGTTAGGTATTATTATTCTTCTTCTTACCCTTACCTTTCGATTAAGGCTTAGAATTTGAATTGAGTCATATTGATCCTAGCCTTGGCTTTAGGATGTCTTTCGTTGTATAGAACTCACTTATCAACCCAGATAATAAAAAAAAATTATTTATTTTCAAAACAATCTAAATTGATCAAATGATTCTAACAAGGACTTGTGGATCATATCCATATGAGATTAACAATTAATCTCTACATCCAAGAATTCTAATTCATTTGAAGATGGAAATATTTTCATAAAATGATATAAAATTTGAACTCTTTAAGCCTTTCTTAGCACTCAATATAATTCATACCAAACATCTCATTTAGACTTACTATAAAGACTAAACCTAGTGCTAACTTTTGCATCTCATACTGTAGCACAATTGAGATAGAAGTCAATGTAACATTTTAGCATCTCAATAAGACTATGATCACATCATAACCTATCTTCCAAAAATGCATCATGTATAGGAAATTATGACAATGCTGAATTGAAATATTATATACTTCAGCTCTTCTAAGCACAATGTCCAAAATTGTTTCTTAGTCAATGTGATTCTATTCAAATACAAGTTAGAGAACAAATATTATGACAACTTTAATTTGAGACTATGAACATAATTACAAGGAAATTATAAGTTTTCATCCACAAGCATATAATATGGAATCCATAAAAACATATTATATTAGGTGCAACGACAACTCAATCCCACAATTAATATTCCTCGGTAGCGAGGTCATACCAATCACAATGATCAGGCGAGAAATATTCTCATTATTAATGTTATCATGGTAACTCTTACCAAACAAAAATAATTCACCACTCTCCCTTTAGCCTCTAAGTGATAATGACATAGTTCCATTGGAAGGTTAACATGACCCTTAGTCTAGTGTACACCATTGCCTAGACTCTATGTGAGTCACCAAGTAACTCCACGGTAGCGTGGTCGTTCTCAATGTAAAAACACACTTCATCCATCATTAAGAAGTTTAACCTGTAGTATCATGAAATAAACACCCTCCGTAGGGAGCAAGGCATATACGTCAAGGCGAGGTGTCTGATCACACTACTATAAATCGGCAATGGAGGCCGTGACAATCAACCCTTGAATCTCTCTCCCACTAGAAATTTTAAAACAACTGGATTGTCTTGAAATCATTGTGATCTTATCACAATTTTAATCCTACACATCAAATGTGTTTAATTGTTTAAATTAAATGTGATCTGACTAAGTCACGTCACAATAGCATAACGAACATTCGCGTAATCACAAAGAAATTTAATCATGTAATCCCTGAAGTAAATACCCTCTGCATGGAATGCAAGGCTCCAGGCCAAGACAAGGTATCTATTCTCATTACAATAAACTTAACAAAATGGTCGTTTTGAATCCAACGCTTTCACTTGTTATTGGGGTTTTTCTTTAGATTATTGTGATCTTATCACAATATATAACCTTGCACTTATTAAAAACTCTAATCTCATTAGAATCACTAAATAAAATGGAAGTCCTAAACTATTTAGGATTCCATATACTCTAATGGATCAAAAATTAGTTATATAGAACTCTATCCTTAACTTACTTGATAAAGAATTTTAATCTTATTAGAAACTATAGAACTTTTAATTAGATCTTTAATCTCATTAAAACTTTTAATTAAAATAAATTAAGGACTTTGCATCTCATACAAAACTGGTTTTGCATCTCATACAAAACGCACAGCAGAAGCAACATAAGGATCTACTTCATTCATGAGAGATAACATGTAACCTTGAATTCTAGAACAAAGAAGAGATAGCGTACCTTGGTGCAATGAAATTCAAAAACAAGACTTGAGAATATCTTCCATTTTCATCCCAATTCCACATGGTGCCCAAGATGAGTGGTCTCTCAATCAGTTCTTGTGTACATTAATTTTCCTTTGGAAAAGTGAATTCCAAAAAACTTGTAAAAAAAAACTTTTTTTTCTTTTTTTTTAATCATATGTACATTTAATTGCCTTGGTAGTTACTTTATTTAATAACTCTTATTAAATAAAAACTGATTAGCTAATTGAGTTAGCCTTTTGGTTCAGTCAAATTGGGCTTAAGTGTATGGCTTAGGATGGGACCAAATGGACTGATAAGCCTCTAGGTCCAATGAACCTCGAACTTATCTGTCAACTTTTGACAAACCCAAATTTACCATTAATTATATAACAAGTACCACTATGGAAATATAATTATTCTCTAGGCCTTATTAATAAATTATATCTCAAAACTTTAATCTGATATCATTTAACCCCTCCATAAAATATTCATAGTGAACAAAGTCATAATGAACTGTCACTTTGTAAACAACTATTTTATTCCTTGAGTACCCGGTTTAATCTTTTAGTTATTCATATTTATGAAATCCAATTTCATAAAATATACATTTTAGTAACTCTTACTAAAGTGACCGGCCCTGAATAACCAGTTTATATAAAACTTATCTCAAGGGAATATTTCTTGTCTCTATAGAAAGAGATTATGGATTCCATTTTGAGAATATGTGTTACCTCAACACTACGTGTAGTTACCCAATATACTGAGGTTTTGGCCGTTAAACTAAATCTCACTCCTGATATGTCAAAGTAACCTACATTTTATGATTGGGTTCACTATCCTCTCAAGATTGAAAGTCTACAAAAGTAGAAGTTATAAGATTAATTATTCATGTGACAGTTGTTACTTGAATAATTAATCTCATAGCGGTCTAATTCAATATGTCTTACACACTTAAAACACATCAACACATCAACTAGAAATCTCCACTTCCATGATCAAAACAAACCATCTTAGTTGATGTGTTATAGTCTTCGCAGATAAAACATTCAATTTCATCACCGACTACGAACTATATTTTAAGTTTACATGGAACTTGTGATTTATATTTTTTTAAACTAAATTACATAAATCACATACAATACATCTCAAGGACTATGATAATGTCTCATTAGTTCATTTATAAATAGTCACACATAATTAAATAGTTTAATTATTTATAACATGCTAATAAATTGGATTTTAGGGCATAAACCCTAACAGTAACATGGTGGGAAAATTTAATTAATTAGAGTTTGAGTTTGAGACAAAAAGTTTAATTAGAATTGATTTTACTTTTTTGATGGCAGGACATTTGGACATGTACTCAGTTCTCACTCCCTAAGAGATTTATTTTGGATAGACCCAAAAGAACAATTTTTTTTTAATAAATAAAAGAATGGTTGTACATTTAATGGAAGAAAATTTATTCAAAATTACACTCTTAAATTATATTAAAGATAATTTGCTTGAAAATAAACTTTATTAGCTACACATTGTTTTTTTTTTTTTTTTAACGTATAGTAATTAAAAAATAAGGATTAGATGGACCTAAACATGTACTTTTAAGATAAGGATTACATGAAATTAAGTTAGATGGTAATCAAACTAAGATTTTTATTAACTTGGAAATTATAGGAGAAGAAGAAGATAAGAACAAAAAAAATTATATCTATTTTTTTATATAAATCTAAAAACATGCAATTTTTTCGTGTAGTAATATAATTAAAAGAAAATATATATATATATATATGGATTACATGAACATTTTTTTACGTAGGATTAGATGAAGAGTTTGTATTGTAATCAAATTAATATTTTTATCAACTTAAAAATTATATATATGTATTTTTTTTTTTTAAATTAAATAAAATTTTGCAATTTGGTGAAGCCTTTGGTGCAATCACGGCTTCTAAGCCTAATTTTTATTATATAGTACTAGTATCATGCCTATACAATGCACGGCTTAATCAAGAATCATGTGTAATCTAAAGAAAATAAGAAAATATATTTTAATTTAATTAAAATTAAATAATAAAATATATTTAATTGGTAAATTTAATAGTTAAGAATTATAAACAACCCAAATTATTAAACATTAAAAATTTACATAAGAATTGAATTTTTGTATTTGAAAGCGAGGGAGGAGGCACCAAATTTCAACCTATCAAAACAAAATGCGTAAATATAAACTTCAACAAATTTTTTTGAGAAAAACTAAGAGTTAAGACCGGACAATAAGTTTGCATCAATAACTGAAATAGCTTCATTAGCATTGAAATATGATGAAAATTAAAAAGTAATACTTTTGTGAAGTCCTGCATATCTCTCTTAGGCTTGTTTTGTGAACAACAATCTATATTATGAGTAAATTATGCATTTGGAATATAGATTATAACTTCAAGGAGTTTAAAACTTCAATGGATCATGTCATATCTTGACCAATATCCTTTTTCTAGCAATTATTTTCTTATTTTATTCTAGTGTATATTTCAATTGACCCAAACTTGCTAGGCCAACTACATTTTTATCCCTCTTGAGAAATCTTTTTTCCGATCATATCCCAATAGATTATGGTTGATGAAGATCTAATTAATTATGTTCTAACAATTCAAGCTTATAGTAACTAAGCTTCTCAAAGTTTCCTTCAAACTCTATAGCTTCAAAGAGTCCAATATAGTTACTTGTAGAATAAAAAATATGATGTATTTTATGAACATAATGAAACAAAAAAGAAAAAAAGAATAATGGATGAAGTTAAATAACCTTGGAGAGGAAAATAGAACTTGCAGCTTTCATTGTAGGCATCCTTAAAGTATCCAAACAATCTGGCTTGGTATAATACACTCTGGTGCTTCCATTATACCTTCCATTGCTAACCCATTTCCTATCGGATAAGGCTGCTGATACACCTAGAAACTTAAAAATCAATAAACCCATTATAGAACAAAACCATCCAACTAAAAATATAAACTAAAAAATAAAACTAAGAATACAAAAAATATAACCTTCATGATAGAGAGAGCATAGTCTGAATGAGAAGTTCAAGGGAGGCGGAGCAAAAATATTTATAATTTTTTTTTTCTAATTGATTTTATTCCCTATGATCTAATCTCAAGTTTTAGATATACTTGAAGGTAAGCAAAAATTGAAGCAATTTTTTTAGATAGACACAAAATCTTAATCGTTGTTATCAACTTTTCCTCTACTAATCTCTAAATAAATACAAAATTTTAATTTTTCTTATCACCTTTCCTATATTTATCTTTGGACACAAAAGCTTAATTTTGATATTAACATTTTCTCTTTTCCTTCACTTTATGAATAATTGTAACACGTTGGGAAAGTTTATTAATTATTAAGAGTTTGAGTTTGAGACAAAGAGTTTAATTAGAATTGATTTTACTTTTTTGATGGCAAGATATCTAAAGTCAAAGGTTTCGATTTTTTTTTTTTGGATTGACCCAAGAGAACATTTTTATTTTTATTTTTATATATATATAAAGAGAATAGTTGTACATTAAATGATGGTGGGACATCTGGACATGTACTTAGTACTCACTCTCTAAGAGATTTTATTTTGGCTAGACCCAAGGGAACAATTTTTTTTTTTAAAAGATAAAAAGTATAGTTGTACGTTAAAAGAAAGAAAATTTATTCAAAATTACTCTCTTATATTATATTAAAGATAATTTACTTGAAAATAAACTTTATTAGCTATACGTTGTTGTTTTATTTTTACGTGTAGTAATTAAAAAATAAGGATTAGATGACCAAAACATATACTTTTAAGATAAGGATTAGATGAAGAATTTGCATTGTAATCAAATTAAGATTTTTATACTCTTAGAAATTATAGGAGAAGAAGATAAGAAAAAAAAATTATATCTATTTTTTTATAAATCTAAAAAAATTGCAATTTTTACGTGTAGTAATATAATTTATCTAAAAAAATATATATATATATATATATATATATATATATATATATATAGATTAGATGGACATATTTTACGTAGGATTAGATGAAGAGTTTGGATTGTAATCAAATTAATATTTTTATCAACTTAGAAATTATAGGAAAAAAAATTATATAATATTTTAAAAATCTAAAAAATGTTTCTGCAATTTGATGAAGCCACTTGGCGCAACCACGACTTCTAAGCCCAACTTTTATTATATAGTACTAGTTTTATGCCCGTGTGATGCACAACTTAATAAAAGAATTATATATAAATTTTAAAAAATATATTTTTTGACAATATAATATAATTTAATAACAAATAAAATAGTAAAAATATTTTAAAGATTATGGCAAGTTTTAAATTTCTAAAAGATTTTAGTAGTAAATGGGGCCGGGCTTTGCATAGTTTTGGTCATAAACTTATAACATGTATAATTTTATTGAGAAACGCTAATTATTGATTGTAGAGAAATGCTATACCCAGTCAGACCAAGACATAACTTTTACTTATTTAAACAATATTTACATTTAATTATAATGAAGCACTTGCATCTCAAAGTGTCAAATTAATATCAACACTAAACATGCTAAGATGTTTATGTTAATTAATGTAAGTAAGCATAAAATTAATATCAACATCTAACACCCTACTATTGCATGAATTATGATTAAAATTGACATAATATTTTTACTTCAACCTCAAGTAATCATCCCGAAATTTACAAATCAAAACTACCCAATTTATAAATTTAAAAAAAAAATTGAAAGCAAAATTCACAATAACACACACATAAATATATAGACAAAGAAACTCTAAATTCAATAATTACAAACAATATTAATTTCTAAACATTAAAAAAAATCTAGAATTAGAGTTAAAGTAAAGATACTCACATGAAAATTGAATTAACTTTGATAGCAAGGGGGAGGTAGCGAAGTCATGGAGATTTCACATCACCTTAAATATCCATTGTTTTTAGATCACCCTTTTTTATATTTAATCAATTTTCTATCTCCATTCTTTGTGGAGTGATGTTCATTATCATGGTTTTGGATGACTCCTCAGGCCTCTAAGACTTGCGAAATTTGAATCCTTTTGGATCCAAGTGTATTCTCTGGTATCCGTTTCAAGATCCTGGAGGTAGCGAAGTCATGGAGATTTCACATCACCTTAAATATCCATTGTTTTTAGATCACCCTTTTTTATATTTAATCAATTTTCTATCTCCATTCTTTGTGGAGTGATGTTCATTATCATGGTTTTGGATGACTTCTCAGGTCTCTAAGACTTGCGAAGTTTGAATCCTTTTGGACCCAAGTGTATTCTCTGGTATCTGTTTCAAGATCTTGGACAGTGTTTTCCCTCTCTTTTTTCTTTTTGAATTTTAACAAATTTTTTCTTAAGGATCTTTTCTCTCTGATTCACTGTTGCCAAATGCATTTCACCGTTGGTTGCCCTTCCTTTTATAGTGTCATCCTAGGGTTTCTAGTGTACCACTGATTTCCTAATAGAAAAAATATATAGTAAAATTTTTTGAGAATGTAAATTTATTATAAAGAATTTTAAAAAAAAAATAAAAATGATTACATATAATCTAGACATGAAAAAAAAAATCTTATTTCATTTAAATATTTTATATGGTCTCAAAAGAGAGAAAACATCAATTTTCAATCTAACGCAATCAATTTCATTTAATTTGACAAATAAAATTTTTACCATTCTTACCACTCTTTTTCATATTGGAGAGTTGCGGGTACTTGACTTGATTTAACTCCTCTGTTTTATTTTTTTGTCAAACACTGCACAAATTTGCAATTTTTATTGTCTCACCAACTTGCAGTTCAAGCTTGTATCTAAAACATTGCTATTCCACTTAAATCAATTAGAATTTTTTTTTAATAATATGTAAACGTGATAAATAGTAAATAAATAGAGTTATTGACATAATTAAATCATTATATATATAATGAGATACATTCTAAAAGATACAACCAAATCCACCACAATTGTTTCGTACTTACTGAATTTTTGTTATATCATCGTTATGTCATTCTTCCAGTTGTATTAGCACCTACAAATACTTTGAAGGATTAATAATGATGAAATTTCCTCATACAAATATTTACCTTCTTTTCAAGGGCATTTCCAGTTCTAACTCTGTTTAGATCTATGCAGGGCCAGCTCAACAACTTTGGGGGCCTTAGGCGAAAATTTTAAATAGGGTCTTTTTATATTTAAGGGATAATTACACTTTACCCACCCGTGGTTTGCCTCTAATTTAACTTGCCTACCTGTGGTTTCAATTTTGACATTTTACCCACCTGAGGTTCAATCCGTTACTGTTCCGTAACCCACCTCCCTGTCTGCCGTTATTCTAACACGTTTTCTTTCAAAATCAAAACTCAAAACAGATCAAAAAGTTAAGGTTTTTGATTGCTTAAGAACTTCTATGAGAACAAATGCCCAAGAAAATTACAATTAACAGTTGGCCAATAAGAATATACTCAAAAAAGTAAGATTAAGCAAGCAGGCTACAACATGTTGAAATGAAATAAATCACAATAATCAAATTTTACCGCAAATTCATTTACACCACGCAATTTAGCAGCCAACTCTTTCAAACTACAATGGAACTAAGATAGAATATATGTACTGTTCAATTAGCACACTGAAAGCGATTTTTCTTTGTAAAAGGAAAAGCCAAACATTGCTCCTAAAACCAATTAAAAGTACATACAAAGTGCCAACCAACCTTTGTACAAAAACGTATCTCCAAGATCACGAAAATTACAACGAATCCAATTCAAAAGTGCAACTTTCCACAATAGTAATGCATAACAATTTGAACTTTATCAATTTAACTACTCTAAAACCAATTGAAGCAGGTAAATAAATCAAATTAGCCTCAGATTCAAATCAAGAAAAAAAAAACCCACTAATCTTGAAACTTCACAACAATCCAAAAAATAAAAATCATCAACAATCTATAACTAAAAAAAAAAAATCTAAACTTCGAAATGAAGAGGGAGGGAGGGAGGGAGGGAGAGAGAGATCTGAGCGAGAAAGCCGATCTGACCCAGTTTGGCAGTGGGGAGGAGGAATAGCGGTAGTGAGGAGGCAGACGAGGCGCTGCTGCTTGGTGAACGCCGAGCACCGCCGGCTTTGTCCTTCCAGCGACACTTGATCTCCACCGGCCTTCTCCCTCTCTCTCTCTCTCTCTCTCTCTCTCTCTCTCTTGCGTTCTTTGTCCCTCTCTCTCTTTTATTATAAATATCATATAATCTTTGATCTCCGAGGAATGAATGGTTATGATATAAGAAAGGAAAATATGATATTTATAATGGTTGACTTAGGTTTGATTTTTCTGGGCATATGTTCTCATAGAAGTTCTTAAGCAATCAAAAACCCTAACTTTTTAATATGTTTTGTGTTTTGATTTTGAAGAAAACGTGTTAGAGTAACGGCAGACAGGGAGGTAGGTTACGGAGCAATAACGGATTGAACCTCAAATAGGTAAAGTGTCAAAATTGAAACCACAGGTAGGCAAGTCAAATTAGAGGCTAACCACAGGTGGGTAAAGTGTAATTATCTTGCTTTTTAAAATCTATTTTTCTTGCTTTTTGAGATGTAAAATTACGAATTAAGTTTTTGTATTTAAGTTCCTCTAACATTTCTTTTTTAATTGATAATATAGTTAATTCACTTTATCTTTCTTGTGACATAGTAGATCTTAAATAAAATTATATTAATTTTAATTTTAAAAAAACTAAATGTCCAGCCTGTACTCTTATGGCTAAGTGTAAAAGCAAAAAATGTGTCTCGTGATAGCAGAAAAGGGTCCAAGGCAAGATTTTGTATTAATATTTTCCCAGCCTGTCCTATGACTAAAAACCAGGGCCAGCTTGTGCAGTGAAATAAATAAATGTATCTCACTCCCATCAATGGCTTGTGCAGTAAAGTAAGAGAGGGGCAAAAAAGGGTCCTATCATAGTGAAAACATATCCCATCAATCAATTGTGCAGTGAAATAATTTAAGATACAATGAAGTCTTTTTAATGCATTTTATTGACCAATAAAAGTGCTTAAAATCTTTTTAATTAAAATATAAATAAATATATTATATATATATATTTTTTTTACAAGTGGAGGCCTTCTTTTATTCGGGGGCCTTAGGCGATTGCATCAATTGCATCACCTATTGAGCCGAGCCTGGATCTATGAGAGTAATCTGTGTGAACCGTATATAGAGCAAGCCACGTGAACCAAAGCCTACATGTAAGAGCAAAGCGTGGATCAGAAAATACCATTAAGAAGCAAGGTTTCAGATTACAAAAATAAATAAATAAATAAAATAAAAATAAGGGATTATGGTGTTGCTGAATCTTGGACTCAAAAAGTTGTACCGTTGGTGAATTTTAAGAGCATCTTTGGCTGCATGGGCAGTGATGAACATATGATTTCAAGTATCATGCCATTTTCTTCTGATCGATTCTTTTTATTTGACCTCGAGAGTTTAAATGAGAACAATCTTAGAATTTAAGATCTTGGAATTGAAAATATTTTACTGGAGCACTACACAACTAATTTCATGGAGAGCTTAGTTCTACTCAATGATTAAACCATAAGAAGGTAATCTTTTAAATTCTTATTGATGAGTTTATTCTTTTATGAATGTTCGGTATGGTTGTTTAAATAAAATTGATAAACATCAATGATTGATTAAGATTTTGTGTACATCCTAAAAATTGATTATGTATTAGAGTTTTACTTGATAATAACAACTAAACTTCTATTTTATCCAAAATGTTGCAATTTTTAAAATCAAACAAAATTGTTCAATTTTTTTATGTGTAGTAAAAATTTATGAAAGTGTGAAGCTGAATATTTTTTTTTTTTTTAAAAATTATAGGAGAAGAAGATAAGAACAAAATATATATATATCTATTTTTTTAAAATCTTTAAAAAAAAATCATGCAATTTAAGAAGATAAGAACAAAAAATATATATATATCTATAAAAATTTATGAAAGTGTGAAGCTTAAGAATAATTTTTTTTTTTCGTAATGGATGAGAAGAAGTTAAGTTGATATTAAATTATTAAGTTTTTGTGTCTATCAAACTTTATCTAAAGAAGTGATTTCAAATTAAAAATTTTATCAACTTAGAAATTATAGGAAAAAAAGATAAGAACAAAAAATATATATTTATTTTTCAAAAATCTATTAAAATTTTTACAATTTGATGAAGACACATGATATAACTACAGCATCTAAGCTCAACTTTTATTTTATATATATATATATATATATATATATATATAAAATGTCATAAACCCTTCCATTCTTTCGCTATTTTTTTTTTTTCCTTTTATCCTTTTCCAACAGTGTACGTGATAGGGACACAATGAACTGTTAGAAACGAAAAAGACAAACAAAAAATTGTTAGAAGATTAACTTGGTAAAATTTGCCAACTATCAATGTCGATGCAACCATGGCGCCAATGAAGTAATGACCAGGGCCGGCTATCATATCAAATTAAAAATTTTATCAACTTAGAAATTATAGGAAAAATAGATAAGAACAAAAAAAATTATATTTATTTTTCAAAAATTTATTAAAAATTTTACAATTTGGTGAAGACGCATGGTATAACTACATCGTCTAAACCCAACCTTTATTATATATAATATAATATGATATATATATATATATATATATATTTTTTTTTTTTTTTTATATATATAATGTCATAAACCCTTCCATTCTTTCACTATTTTTTATTCCTTTTATCCTTTTCCAATAGTGTACGTGATAGGGACACAATGAACGGTTAGAAACGAAAAAGACAAACAAAAAATTGTTAGAAGGATTAACTTGGTAAAATTTGCCAGCTATCGATGTCGATGCAACCATGGCGCCAATGAAGTAATGACAAAGGCCGGCTCAACAACTTTAAGGGCCTTAAGCGAAAAATTTAAGTAGAATCTTTTTTATATTTAAATATTAATCAAATAATATATATTAAAAAATTTTATTTAAAATCTGTTTTTCTTACATTTTGAGATGCAAAATTACAAATTAAGTTTTTGCATTTAAGTTTCTCTAACATTTCTTTTTTACTTGATAATATAACTAATTCACTTTCTTGTGACATAATAACCCTTAAATAAGATTATATTAATTTTAATTTTAAAAAACTAAGTGTCCAGCCTGTACTCTTATGGCTAAGTATAAAAGCAAAAAATGTGTCCCATGATAGCAAAAAAGGGTCCAAGGCAGGATTTTGTATCAATATTTTGTATTAATATTTTCCTAGCCTGTCTTATGACTAAACACCAGGGCTAGCTTGTGCAATGAAATAAATTAACGTGTCTCACTCTCATCAATGGCTTGTGGAGTGAAGTAAGAAAGGGGTAGAAAATGGTCCTATCATAGTGAAAATGTGTCCCATCAATCAATTGTGCAGTGAAATAATTTAGGATACAATGAAACATTTTTAATGCATTTTATTGACTAATAAAAGTGCTTTAAAAAATATATAAATAAATATATTATATATATTTTTTTTTTTACAAGTGGAGGCCTTATTTTATTCAGAACCTTCAAGCGATTGCATCAATTGCATCACCTATTGAGCCGGCCCTCGTAATGACAGACAATGAGCCAATAATAGAAAACAAAAAACAAAAACAAAAACAAAAACAAAATAAATCTGGGACAGACTTTTATATGACACAATTCAGTGGCGGCGCCACGTTAAGCTCAGGGTGTTCCCAGGAATACCCTGAACTGAACTGAAAAAAAAATATATATATATATAATAATTAATTTTTTTTTATTTGTTTACCCTTAAAACAAAATCAGGAACACCCTCAAGCTACATTAGGAACACCCTCAAATAAAAAAAAATTTATGTGCTCTACCTTTAAGCAAAAAAAAAAAACCCAAAAAAAATTTTAAACTAAAATCTGGAGAAAAAAAAAATTTGTAACAGAGCAAGCCCACAGAAAAGCCCAACATCAATTCTAAATGTAAAGCAAACCCAATCTAAAGAAAAAAACAACCCAATAGACAGGGACGGAAATGGAGATATTGTTAGGAGGAGACACTTGACCCCTCCTAACAATATCATTGGCACTCTAAAAGGCCATAAAAAGAATTTATGGATCTAATCTATAAAAGAAAATTTAGCAAGCCCAAAAAATTTAGCACAACATAAATCACAAATAGCCCGGCCTTTCAAAAATTTAAAACAAAACTAATTTGTCATTCCATCAAAGATTTTAAAAAAAAACAAAAACACAAACAAACAAATAAAACCCTAAGCCTAACCAAGAGACTCAGCGGCTGATGGTTGAAGTAAAGCAGTGAAGGGAGTGGCAGCTGTGGGGGGGTAAGAGTTATTAAATAAACAAAGGGATTGTGGGCTTGATCAATTGGTACCAGTTTGTTTTTGTCCTTGGGCCCCTAAGCCCACGAGTCAGCCTACACTACAGACGTCCGAGGAGCTGTCCGAGGATGAATATCTCATCGGATGGGCTCGGCGAACATCCTGGAATTCGTCAAGGGGTTTGAAGGCAGAATCCTGAAGAAACTGATAGGTAAGAGGGTGATCTGAGGATCCTCTAAGATGCAAGAATGTGAGATAAATATCTAGGGAAAAGACTGCTACCTCCACATTAAAGACTCTGCATCTACCTTCTAAGCCGCATTAATGGAGAGATGACCCCTGAACAGTGGAATTCAACCTTCTTACTATTATTTAAAGACTTCAAGAAGGTGGTGGAAAAGAGAGAGATCTAAGGAAAAGATTTGGGTGACACGTGGACGAAATAGGGAAGAAGAAGAAGTATTTAAGAAAACAAGATAGGAAAGAAAGGGAGGAGGCCCCTTAGCTAAAAAGAAAAGAAAAGAACTAAGAACTAAGAATTGTAAACTTTGGCAGAAAAAGAGAATATATATACAAATTGTCCTCGGCTTACGTCCGAGGAAGTTCCCTTGTCATATTTGTTTATCATTTGCACAGATTGCGACACTCTAGCCTGCTAATCGAGTTTCCAATATCCCTAAACTAGATTTCAAATCCACACTCTACAAATCTTATTGTTTAAGGCTCATTAGGCCTGAGCCCACGTCTATCTTTGGTTCCAGATGCAATTGTGCACTTACAGCAGCAGCAGCATGGTAGCAGCAAAGCAGCCAGCCCCACCCCTAGCCCAAACTCACCCGATCTAGTATCTCTCTCTCTCATGAGCAAGTGAGCAACGAGCACAAAAAAAAAAAAAAAAAAAAAAAAAAAATCTCTTAAACTGTCTGATACAAAAGACAGAGAGAGAGAGAGTTCTTTCTCTTTTTAAGAGACTTAAACAATGACTAAAAGAAAATGGTAGAAGTTTCTAGTGGAGGCTTGATATCCTCCAACGTGTTGTGCTAGTTGAATTTTGGTCTTCTTCTTTTTTTTCTTTTTTGTCTTTTTGTGCTTATATGAATAGCAGTTTTTTTTAATGGTAAATAGTTATGTTTCTAGTGGTGGATTGATATCCTCCCACGTGTGTGTTGTGCCCTATGAGTTGAATTTTGTCTCTTTTTTTTTTTTTTGTGCTTATATGAATAGTAGTTTTTTTAATGGTAAATAGTTATGTTTCAAGTGGTGGATTGATATCCTCCCACGTGTGTGTTGTGCTCTATGAGTTGAATTTTGTCTCTCTTTTTTTCTTTTTTGGTGCTTATATGAATAGTAGTTTTTTTAATGGTAAATAGTTATGTTTGTTGGGAGTTGAGATATAATAAAGTTAGTGAATTGTAGTGTTGTGTACATAGTCCAACAATGATTTTTTTTTTCTTATCCGTATGTGCATTTATTTCTCTGTTTATGACTGTTTATTAAGAATTTATTTAGTAGCAGCTTATTTAGTTGAAATTGAAAATTTTTTATTGGGGCATGAGGCTTGTCTAATGAGTGAGGTGGGATGGATGGGCAAGGTGAGATATTTGAATTGGGGGAAGTAAATGCACATGAAATGTGTGCTAGTGCAACTAATAAATAATAATTTAATTAACTAATAATTAATTAAGAGAAACAACTAATAAATAATAATTAATAATTTAACCAACCAATATATTATAAAAACAAAAAAATTATATTATATTAAGCTAAACAACAATTAATAATTTTATAATTAATGAAACAACAATATAACAAATTATTAAATAGTATAATTTATTCTTCTTAAAGAACACCCTGAAAAAAAATTTTAGAGCAGCCGCTGTGACACATTCTTGCAATAAATCTTGGTCCAATGCATAAATAATTAAATATACCGCAGGCTCATCTCCTTCGTCAAATATGAAAATGACTCAGCCGTGCCGCGTAAGGCATTTTTGTTTTACAATTTGCTGTTGCCTTCAATTTTTCTGATTCTCCAAATCCTAGGTTCCGTCTGTTCCTGCAAACTTGTTACACCTGCAATAGAAAGAAAATGAAAGAAACAAATCAGAGAAAAGCAAGAATGGACAGCATGCATGATGTGCGTGGCATCCATATTTATATACTTTTAAATAATCTGACACAGCCTAATTAAAGGTAATAATATCTAACAAATAAAGTTTCTTTTTTTTTTGGTAGGACAAACAAATAAAGTAGTTGGTTTGGCTTTTCGAAAGAAAGAAAAAAAAAATTGTTGATTACTTTAACTTATTTATTACTTTCTACCTTATACGTATTTTATATATTTTTTTTATTTATATATTTTTAAAAAATACAAACAATATTACTAAAAATAAACATTACCAAATACCCATATTTACTAACAGAACAAGAAGCTTGATAATGTTTATTGGGTCCAAAACCTTTTACACGGAGGAGTGTTTTAACTCACGCGCTATCGTATTCGTATTCGCCTTTAATTTTCTAGTCGTATTCGTATTCACCTTTCAAAAAAAAAAAGGTGGCGTTTAAACATTCAAGTCCAAGCTATTCTCACTGTTCTTTCGTAAAATCCAAAAACAAAGACGAGCTTATCTTGAATCTTGAGGTAGTCAGTAGCGTCGGTAGTTAGTACAACTTGAAATCAGATTTGCAAATCTCCAATTTTTTTTTTCTTCATAAAATGTTAAAATTATTATAAACTTTTTTTAATTAAAAAAATGACTTACAAATTAACTTGACAATGCATAATATTTCAACAACAAAATATATACCTAGTCTCATTACACACTCCACACGTTAATCAGACTTTTTTTATTTATTTTGAGTTTAATGTAATTTTTCAATTTGAATTTATCTATTATTAGCGAGGTTATTTTGGAAGAAATTTTTAAGAAATTAAAATTTATGATTTAAAATGAAGTAAACTGTTTAGTTTAGTATGTGCTAGCTTTTAGAGAAAAAAAAATGTATTAAACATGCATGAGATATATTTAAATAGGGAGTGCTAATTTTTAGGGAAAAAAAAAAAGTTTCTTTAGTATTTTTTTTAATTACAATTTTAACCCTAATTTCTATATTTTTAAGACTAAAGATTATCTAATTAGATTAGGGGATATTTTTGAAGTTATAACTCACTTTCTAAATCTTTTTAATATATAGAGATAATAAATTGCACACGCACACCTACACATACATATCTTTACTCTCTTTTTTATAAAAAGAATATATAAATTTTTTATGAATAACATATCAATTTATAAAATTTATATAAGTAAACTTTGTGAAAAATGATCATCTACATTTAGAATTGATTTACTTTATAATTTAGATCAAATATTATAAACTTAAAAGTGTGTAGATTACTAAGTCATTTTAAATTACATTTCAGTTTGTAAACCTTTATATCTAAGAAATAAAGTTTTAATAGTGAAAATCCTATTTCAAATTTGTAGTATAAGATCACTTTTTCTTTTTTATCCTATACATTTACCATTCTTTTAATTAAACAACTAAAAAAAATACTCAATCTGTAAAAGAGAGAGAAATGAGAAGTAGATGATATTTCATTGTAATAAAAATTTATCGGATAATCCTAGAATACAATAACTTCACATCAACAAAACAACTAAATAATTACTCTCTTTTTTAACCCGTACTCTTGAATTTTAAAAGTAATTACTCTTACTTCTCACTCAATTAGCAAATAGAGAAAAAACCAAAAAACAAAAACAAAAAAAATCAATGATGGAGTGAGAACCACCTTATAAACTTTATCCAATCAACTCCCTGTCGAATTACTTGACACCTAATACTTACTATATTTAAGGTCCGTTTGGATAGAGCTTATTACTGAAAACTGAAAATACTGTAACAAAATAATTTTTAAATATGTGAATAGTGTCGTGGGACCAATTTTTAATAAAAAAATTCTGAAAAGTGAAATTTGTGGGTCTCATAAATAGTACACGGGACTCACAAATGTGCTGAAAAGTCAGTAAAATGTGCTACTGTTTATGCACAGTAATATAAACAGTAACCTTTGTCCTCTTATCCGTGCAGTAGCAGAAAAAAAAAAAAAAAAAACTCAAGACGTGCACGCTATAAGCTGTATAAAAAAGAAGATAAATGAAGAAAAAAAATCTTCCATACGTTGGCATTAAACGTACCTAAATTTTATTGTCGGTTTGTACGATTTCCGTGTCATAAATAACTACTCCATATGTTGCAATTGAGCTTGCCTTCACCACCCAGTGCGCTCAGCCTTAAAAATGCCCACCATAGCTTGGACATGGATCATACTCTCACTTGCTTTGCTTGCTTATATCCTAGTACAATGGAAAAGCAAGACCAAGAAGAAGAAATTACCTCCTGGTCCAAGAGGGTTCCCTATCTTTGGGAACCTTCATATGTTAGGAGAATTCCCTCATCAAGATCTTCATCAACTAGCTCAAAAACACGGTCCTATCATGCATTTGCGCTTAGGGATGGTACCTACCATTGTTGTCTCATCCCCTCAAGCTGCCAAGCTATTCCTTAAAACACATGACCTTGTTTTTGCTAGTAGACCACTTAATGAGGCTTCAAAGCACATCTCTTATGAGCAAAAGAGCTTGGTCTTTTCTCCATATGGTTCTTATTGGCGCAACATACGTAAGATGTGCACCCTTGAATTACTTAGCAACCTCAAAATCAATTCTTTCAAATCCATGAGAAAAGAAGAGCTTGACCTATTGATAAAGTCCATTCAAGAGGCTGCACTTGAACATGTTGCTGTTGATCTCAGTGCCAAGGTTTCATCTCTCAGCGCAGATATGAGTTGCCGTTCGGTGTTTGGGAAGAAGTACATGGACAAGGAGTTTGATGAGAGGGGATTCAAGTCTGTAATTCAAGAGGGTATGCAGCTATCCGCAACTCCTAACTTAGGTGATTACATTCCTTACGTTGCACGCCTTGACCTTCAAGGGCTAACTAAGCGCATGAAGGCTGTGAGTAAGATCTTTGATGACTTTTTGGAGAAGACCATTGATGAGCATGTCCAATCCAAGGATGAAAACAAGACCAAGGACTTTGTTGATGTCATGTTGGGCTTCATGGGATCTGAGGAATCTGAGTACCGAATTGAACGGCCTAATATCAAAGCTATAATCTTGGTAATTATTCAAAGAACTTACATGATATTAGTCAGGAGTCATGCATATCGTAAATCAAATCGTTAAATTAATAATGTAGTCAAAACTGATTCTTTATGTTTGTGTCGAATTAATTGTATTAGGAAAAAAACGATTCTATATTTTTGTGGGTAGAATTCAATTATGTACCAAATATAATTTAGTGTATACAATATGATTTCTAATTATTTTTTATTTATACTATCCTACTATCTTCTTAAACACTAATTTTTATAAGAATTAATCAAGCTGAAGCTATAGCGGAATCATTTGCTAGAATCAAAATTTTATTCTAGTGTAGTTTCTTTACTAGTCGATCCCAATAATTTTGGGATTAAGCCTTGATTGCTGTAATTTTCTAACAATGATTTTCTTACAGGATATGCTTGCCGCCTCTATGGACACTTCAGCAACAGCAATTGATTGGATGCTCACGGAACTAATCAGGCATCCTTGTATAATGAAGAAAGTTCAAAAGGAGTTGGAAAATGTGGTGGGCTTAGAGAGGATGGTAGATGAATCTGACTTGGATAGCTTGGAGTACTTGGACTTGGTTGTAAAAGAAACCATGAGGCTACATCCAGTAGCACCTTTGTTGGTACCTCATGAGTCATTGGAAGATTGCACTATCAATGATTACCACATACCTCGTAAGTCTAGACTCTTAATAAATGTATGGGCAATTGGGAGAGACCCAAGTGTTTGGACTGAGCCAGATAAGTTTAATCCAGAGAGATTTGTTGGGGGTAACATAGATCTTAGAGGACATGACTTTGAGCTTATCCCATTTGGGTCTGGGAGAAGAAGCTGTCCAGGAATGCAATTGGGTCTAACTGTGGTTCGGCTAGTGTTAGCACAACTTGTTCATTGCTTTGATTGGGAGCTTCCTAATGACATGTTGCCAACGGAGTTGGACATGACCGAAGAGTTTGGTCTCACAACTCCTAGAGCCAAGCACCTACTTGCTATTCCTACTTATCGCCTTCACAAGTGACAATGTGTTCGTTCTGGTTTTTGTAGTCTAGCTACTAATTAAAGTGCCAGTATGAATGTCTAGATTTGTGGTTGTTTACTTCTACTGCATTTGCTCATTTTGTGGATCATATTTTCTGCTGTACATATACCTATCATGTACAACGCTATAAGCTACCATATACCTGGTGTTCCTTCCTCATGGAAAAGTGTCGAAGAATTAATTAACCTTGATTTTACATCATTTAATTTTGAGGTTTGTTTTTCTGTTCCCCTTATACAACCATACATGCATGTGAGAAGATCCAAATGCTCAAATGCGTAGGTAAAAACTTGATGGAAGTTCCTGACGCACTTTATCCATAAAGCCAGTCCGCATTTCTGCTTACCTGTTACAATAATACTTGAATAATAAAATTCATTATTTCTTAACAATTTAACAAATGGAATAACTAGTAGTTTAAGATTGTATCAAGCTAAGTGGTCCTAAGTTTGAAGGAGATTGTTTCTCAAAAAGAAGAAAGATAAAAAAAAGTTTGAAAGAAAGGATTAAACTAATGGTTTCCAGTTTTAGACAATTGATTAATTTCTCTCTTTTCTCTATATAAATGATAGACCTAGTGATTATCAAATGTTAGAACTACTAACTTTAAGATTTGTGGGATAAAAAGAAAAAAGAAATTATAAATAACTATAAGAATTGCAATTAACTCAAGACCCGAATTAACTACATACAAGAACAAAGGAAGAGGCGAGGAATATATATATATATATATATATATATATATATATATATATATATATATATATGTATATATATATATATATATATTTATATATATATATATATATATATATATATATATATATATAGTTAAAATCAAGCACCGCCTCTCTCTCTCTCTTTTTTTAGAAATATCTCTGATTCCGGACGTGTTATGTCCATAATATTTTTACAACAAATCATAAGTAGTTAGTTATTATTGATACAAATTTGAACTTAACATTAAGATTACTTTTTTACCCTAATAACAATAATCAGTAATAATTTGTTATTTAAAATTTATTATAAAAATATTATAGACATATCATTTCTCTTTCTCTCCGGCTCTCCTTCCGAAATTCTATCCACGATAGTTATCATATTTTCTTTAAAAGCTTCCTACAATGCTGAATTTCAGCCATAACTTTAACTTGCCTAGAAGGTTGGTGAAAGAGATATCTTTTACTATTTTAGTCACAGACAATAAAAGAATGTGCTAGAGACTACAAGTCAATGATTTAACCGGCTTTCAGAGGTGTTTGGTAATGTTAAACGTTCTAATAATGTTATTGGTATTTTTTAAAAATATACGAGTTAAAAAGAATATAAAAATATATGTAATATTATTTAAAAATTAAAAATATATGGTTTAAACTCCCATATCAAACGGTTCTAATAATGTTATTGGTATTTTTTGAAAATATATATAAGTAAAAAAATATATAAAAATATATATAATATTATTTAAAAACTGAAAATAAATTATTTAAACTTCATACTGAACGAGGCATGTATAAATATGTAGAATTGGTGCTCATAATTTGTACGTGTCAAAGAGCAACAAGCTGTGTGAGCACCAAGCTGTGTGAGTGGAGTGTGGTAGGTGAAGTAAAGTGTGTCATAAGCCAAGAGAGTAGTGTGTGTGCTGTGCTCTAGTGTCAGTTTATGTGAGTCGCAATAAAGCTTGTAAAGTCTTTTAATTCAAAGAGTTCAGTTTCTAAATAAAAGCTTTTTATTCTGTATTTTATTTTGGTATCAGAGCTTTCCGTAAACTCAAAACACACACACACACACACACACACACACACACACACATATATATATATATATATATATCAACATATATACATACATATATAGAGAGGATAGGATTCAAGTTATACATAATATAACTCTAAACAATGTTACTTCATCTAATAATTTGTTATAAAATTTATATTTTAAAGATCCTATTGTTGAATTACATATTCTAATTGTTATTAACGTTGATACCAATTTTCATTTAATTAAATATTACTTACCATTCGATCAATTAACTCATCTTTTTGCAAAATTTTAAATTACAAAAACTTGAATTTAAATAATTGATTGATGATATGGATATTAATTTTTGATCACTTTAAAATCTGGCACAACTTTGAGTAATATTATACCACTCAATATTTTTTAATTGAATGTGAATTTTGACAATAAATCTTATGCAATTTCAAGTAATATTACACCAGTCAATATTTTTTAATTAGATGTGAATTTGGACAAGAAAACTGGTGTAACTTTAAATAATATTACACCACTCAATATTTTTTAATTGAATGTGAATTTTGACAAATTTACCATCAGAATACATTACTTTATATATTCTCCATGCTTGTAAAATTTTAAAGTGATCAAAGATTAGTATCCATGTCATCAATCAATTATTTAAATTCAAGTTTTTGTAATTTAAAATTATGCATAAAAGATGAGTTTATTGATCGAATAATAAGTAATATTTAATTGAATGAAAATTGGCATCAACGTTAGACATATAGAATGTATAATTCAATGATGAGATTTTAAAATATAAATTCTATTACAAGTTTTTGGATGGTATAACATTACATAAAATTAGAATACTTAGTCCATATATATATATATATAAATCAAATTGTTAATCGTAAACAGAAATAAGTCAATAACATCAGAGCAATAAGTCAAAAACATTTAAAAGTATTATCTGATAGAGATCAAATATGTAGCATAACTTTTATAGGATAGAGTTATCATCAGTGGTGTGGATATCTAGTAACAAGTATGGCAGTAAGGCTAACAAGGCACGTCGAAGGTAGTGTTGAGTTTACCTTCTACCTTCTATCAACATGGTATGAGGTAGTCAAATAAGGTGCTCTAATGCTCAAGGACGAAATGGAGCCATGTGTCAGTCACTTCCACTTAGTGTCATCAGCAGATATATTCAGCAGACTATTTTGATTACTTGACCTGCAAGTTGGAAAGTTATAGAATAAGCACGACTTGGGAGCCTTTGCCTTCTACCTTCTATCAACATGGCATGAGGTAGTCAAATTAAGGTGCTTTCTAATGATAGCATGAGTTAGTCAAATAAAGGTGCTATAATGCCTAACGACGAAATGGAGCCATGTGTCAAGTCACTTCCACTTTGTGTCATCAGCAGATATAT
Organism: Castanea sativa; assembly: GCF_040712315.1. NCBI lineage: Eukaryota > Viridiplantae > Streptophyta > Magnoliopsida > Fagales > Fagaceae > Castanea > Castanea sativa. The sequence continues at coordinate 33,124,499 of NC_134014.1, read as the reverse complement.
TCAGCAGACTATTTTGATTACTTGACCTGCAAGTTGGAAAGTTATAGAATAAGCAGGACTTGGGAGCCTTTGCCTTCTACCTTCTATCAACATGGCATGAGGTAGTCAAATTAAGGTGCTCTCTAATGATAGCATGAGTTAGTCAAATAAAGGTGCTATAATGCTTAAGGACGAAGTGGAGCCATGTGTCAAGTCACTTCCACTTTGTGTCATCAGCAGATATATTCAGCAGACTATTTTGATTACTTGACCTGCATGTAGAAAAGTTACAGAATAAGCAGGATTTGGGAGCCTTTGTCGAAACCTTCTATCAACATGGCATGACCTAGTCAAATAAAGGTCCTCTAATGCTTAAGGACGAAGTGGAGCCATGTGTCAGTCACTTCTACTTTGTCTCATCAGCAGATATATTCAGCAGACTATTTGATTACTTGACCAGCATGTTGGAAAGTTACAGAATAAGCAGGACTTGGGAGCCTGCAGGAACATATGCATTCTGGATAACATGTTTATTAAGTATAAACAGATATGTAAACTCTGATGTCAACATGCAACGTAATGAACATTTTTATTTTGCAAAAACTAAAAAAAGATACTGATATTTCAAAAATAGCAGAAAAACTAGTCAAATTCAAGCATTAGAAAAAAAATATATCAATAACTTAAAATTTTGAGGCAAATGATAATTTAATATAATATCATAGTAAGAGGTCATAATTTCGAAAAATTGTTATCTTTACTCTATTTTTCATTTAAAATTTTACGTGTGGGCCGAAACTAGTAATTATTTTTGTATGTGTGTCGATATTTTTTTTTAATTATTTGTCTCCTTATTTGTGCGTGTACATGCATTTATTAATTAAAAGTTTTTTAGTTTTATCACAATTAATAATAGACCCACACGATACATGAAAAAATTTAACTATTTTTTTTTTGTTAAGTGAAAAATGAAAATAATAAATAAGACCTATAACCGTTAGCGACAAATCATTCGAAAATGATGTGATTATTTTCTAATTAACATAGTATAATTGATAACCTAATAATCTATATATATATATATATATATATATATATATATTAGATTTTCTTAATTAAGCTATCTATTTTTGTTATTTGAGTGTTTTATTTTTTTTTCCAAGGAACATAATACATTTTACATTCAATATTCAAGGAAACTTAAAGGAAGTGGACGTAATGGACTAAAGTTGACTGAATGGACCGAATAGACCAAAAGCACTTTGTTTATGAGGAGGTCTATTGGATTTATTTATAAATTATGATGTCGGGCGGTATTTATTCAATGGACTATATGAAAATTTTACAATGTGGCAGGAAAGCCTCTTGGACCAGGAGAAATTTACATTAAACAATTTAGCCCAATCTGAAGCTAATAATAATAATGCGAAATTCATCCCTATTCAAATACACATCTAGGTACGTATTCACTATTACCAGATTCAATGAAAAACTAGAAGATTTGATTAACTTTTTTTTTTTTTTTTTTTTAGAAACAAACACACACAAATAATAGATCAACATTTTTAATAGTTGATGACAGTCCAAAAATTCCACTTTCCATAATGTCCATGCTTTTATTTAAAAATTTTAAAAAAATGGTCAATTTAATTATTTCAAAGCCAGTTATTATAATATAATATAAAAACTCTTCGCAGCAATTTTGATCCTCTTCATGGTTGTTATCAGAAGATTAGTAAAGATCAGAGTTGTAAAACAGAAGGAAAGAAGGATAAATGACACAAGGCAAACTAAAACTACATGAGGTTGTAATCAATTAGCTAAATTACAAGTAGTTTAGGTGTTAATTAATTCATTTTGTACCCACGCGTGTTGTAACTATTTGTTGCACGTGTATTAACTGTTTTCGTATAAGTTGGTATAGTTGGTTATGCTCTATTTTCTGGGTTTTAGTTTTTGGCTTAACTCTGATTGTATAAAGCCTTAATTCTGTACAGATTCATTCACTTTTGATAATCAATTAGAGAAGTTCTTCATTTTCTCTTTCAATCTCTCTCTCTCTCTGTTTGTACTTCTTCTTCTTCCTTCATCTTTGTTTTCTTACATGGTATCAGAGCTCGAGTTTTTATCAATGGCGTCAAATACTCAGACTAATTCATCTTCCTCTTCTCAGCGAGAACTTTCTCCAATGGAAGATCCACGAAGTCCATTTTTCTTGCATCATGGTGAAACACCGGGTGCAATTCTGGTTACTCAACCATTAATTGAGGATAATTACCCTACTTGGACAAGAGCTATGAGGATGGCTTTGTATGCTAAAAGCAAGCTTGGCTTTGTTGATGGTTCTCTCAATGCTTCAATGGCAGTCACACCACTCTAGAAACAAGCTTGGTCCAAATGCAATTCAATGATCTCTTCTTCGATCTTGAATTCAGTTTCACCTCATCTCATTGCTAGTGTTATTTACAGAGACACAACCTTTGAGGTGTGGAATACACTTAAGAAACATTATCTCAAGCCAATGGACCAAGAATCTCTCAACTTCAGAAGCAAGTCTCAACTATGATGCAAGGTGATTCTACAGTAACAAGCTTCTTCACTGATCTTTAAGCTGCTTGGGATCAGTTATTGAATTTCAGACCTCTACCATGTTGTTCATATGGTAAATGTACACGCGGTGTGAATGACAAAATCACAGCTTTTCAGCATCAAGATTCTCTCATGCAATTCCTTAATGGATTGAATGAATCTTATTCTCAAGTCAGAACACAGATCCTCATGATGAAGCCTAGTCCCTCTATTGATAAGGCATTTTCCTTAGTGATTCAAGAGGAAAGGCAAAGGTGTTTGGGCCTTAATGTTGCTCCTTCAATTGAATGAACTGCACTTGCAGTCAAGAACCAAGGATTCAACCAGGGCACTTCATTTCCAGGCAACAAGAGCAAGAATGTCAAAGGGGACAATGCAAAAGGAAGACCTATGGCCAATCAAGTCCTTGTTGAAGGTGATCAAGGCAAATCTGATGCAAAACAGATCAATTCATTCCCTTTCACTTCAAAGCAATATCAACAACTGCTTTCAATGCTGAGCTCTCATGTTTCCACATTTGGTGGTTCTACGAATCTCTTGCACTAAGCCAATTCTGCCCTTTCAGGTAATGCTTGTGATCTTTGGTCAAATTTTGTTTCTTTAGGTATGCACCATTCAATTTTTGTTGTTAATCCTGCCAATAAAACTGCTTATGGTAATGATATTTGGGTTCTTGACACTGGGGCTACAGATCACATAGTCCATTCTTTAACCTTGTTCACACACATTACTAGTTCTATTTCTACTTTTGTTCAACTGCCTAATGGTGAAAAGGTTGTTGATACACATATAGGCACAATTCTAGTAACATCAACTTTGATTCTTGAAAATGTACTAAGTGTTCCTTCTTTCACTTTTAACTTGATTCCAGTAAACTAATTAACAAGATCATTATCATGTTGTCTTGTATTTCTCTCCAATTTATGTTTCATACAAGACCTTTCTTGTTGGAGAACGATTGTAGTGGGTCAATTACATAACAATTTGTACTTGCTGCACACTATAGCTTCTTGCAAGTCTATTTCAGAAGCTTCCTCAATTCTTAAGTCTGTTTTTAGATCATTTGTTAATTCTGTATCAGATACTCCTAGTGTTACTAAGCCATATCATTGGCATCTCATATTAGGACATGTATTAGACAATAAGCTACATGTTTTACACCATCACCTTCCTGATGTAAGTACTTTTCATAGCAATAAGGAGTGTGTTCTTTGTCCAATTGCAAAACAGAAAAGACTCCATTTTCCCTCTTTTTATCATTTATCAGATAATGTATTTGATCTTATCCATTGTGATGTTTGGGGCCCATTTGCTAAGCTTACTCATGATGGTTTCAAATACTTTCTTACCATTGTGGATGATGCCACAAGATCCACATGGGTATATCTCATGAAATCAAAATCTGGAACTAGAGCTTTGCTGATTTCCTTTTATAACATGATATACATAAAGTGTCACACTAATATCAAGGTCATTAGAACTGATAATGCTCCTGAATTTTTCTTAAAGGATTTCTATGCCAAACATGGCATTATTCATCAACATTCATGTGTTGCCACTCCACAACAAAACTCAGTTGTGGAGAGGAAATACCAACACATTTTAAGTATTGCAAGAGCATTAAAATTTCAATCTAATGCCCCTATTTCTTATTGGGGTGAATGTGTGTTAACCGCTGTTCACATTATTAATAGGCTGCCTTCTAAGGTTTTAAAGCATAAAACTCCATTTGAGAGGCTTTATGGCAAATCTCCTTCTTATGCTCATTTGAAAGTCTTTGGTTGTCTTTGTTTTGCATCAACCTTGTCTCATAACAGGTCCAAGTTTGATCCTAGATCCATTTCTTGTGTTTTCCTTGGTTACCCATTTGGTGTTGAAGGTTAAAAATTACTTGATTTAGCTACCAAGATAATTTTTGTATCTAGGGATGTCCATTTTCATGAAACTGTATTTCCTTTTATTTCCCCTTCTCATTCTTTTTCTCCTCACTCTAATATCCCTTTACCTCACCTGTATCCTCCTATAGCTCAGCCACCTAATTCCTTGCTTCATTTTCCTTCTTTTCCAGTTCCTCCTTCAGCTTCTAATTCACCACCTTAGGTTCTCAACCCTGATGCTTCTTATTCTAATTTGTCTGTTCCTTTATCTGATTCTTCTAATTTTTCCCCACATATGTCAGACATGCCTGTTGTAGATTCTGCAGATATCCCTCCTTCCATTTTTGTTCCATCTGATCCTCCTTTGAGAAAGTCTTCTAGGGTGTCTAAACCACCTTCCTACTTGCAAGATTACAAGTGCAGCTCCATTGTGTGTGATAAGCCTACTTCTTCCTTTCTTGCCAACAAGTCTGGTTCTTCAGGTACCCAATATCCCTTATCTCATTATCTTGATTCATCTAAATTGTCTTTCACTTATGCCCATTTTTGTTCTCTCATTTCTACCATTCCTAAGCCTAAGTCTTACCATGAGGTAGTAAAGGATCCTAACTGGCAGGATGCTATGGCATCTAAAGTTGCTGCTTTGGAAGCAAATCAGACTTGGATTGTTACCCCATTACCTTTTCATAAAAAGGCAATTGGTTGCAAATGGGTCTATAGGGTTAAATACAATGCTAATGGCTCTTTGGACAGATACAAAGCTAGGCTTGTTGTCAAGGGTTTTACTCAGCAAGTAGGCCTGGATTTCACTAACACTTTCTCTCTTGTTGCCAAGATGACCACTGTCAAGACTTTGCTTGCTATTTTTGTTGTGAGAGGTTGGCATTTGGTTCACCTTGATGTGAACAATGCCTTTGTCAATGGTGATCTTCATGAAAAGGTGTATATACAATTGCCTCAGGGTTTTCACAGCAAGGGGGAGCACTTGGTTTGCAAGCTCAACAAGTCTTTGTATGGCCTTAAGCAAGCCTCAAGGCAGTGGTACTCTAAGTTTTCAAAAACTATCTTGAAGTATGGGTTCAAGCGGTCTAAATCTGATTATTCTTTGTTCACTAAGAAGTTCAATCAATCTTTTATAGCACTGCTAGTTTATGTTGATGACATTCTAATTGCAAGTAATGATGTTCAAGCAGTTGAAGACCTTAAGAATTCCTTGAATCATGAATTTAAGCTGAAAGATCTTGGCAGTCTAAAATACTTCTTTGGTCTTGAAGTGGCTAGATCAGAAAAGGGGATTTCATTGTGCCAAAGAAAGGATGACAGGATGTAAGCCTAGTAAAGTTCCAATGGAACAAAACCTGAAACTAAGCAAATATCAGGAAGAATTATTGCCTAATCTTGGTGTTTATAGGAGGTTGGTTGGAAGATTACTATATCTGAATATTACTAGACCTGATATCACATATCCAATCCACAAACTAAGCCAATTCATGTCAAAGCCAAGAAAACCTCATTTAGATGCAGCCTACAAGGTATTGCAATACATTAAAGGGTGTCCTGGTCAAGGCATTCTCCTATCATCTAAGTCAGATTTGCATTTGAAAGCTTACACAGATGCAGATTAGGCATCTTGTGTAGACACTACAAGATCCACTACAAGATTTTATGTGTTCTTGGGTGATTCATCAGTCTCATAGAAGTCTAAGAAACAATCTATAGTTTCTTGATCCTCAACTAAAGTTGAGTATAGAGCCATGGCCTTAACCGTTTATGAGATGACTTGGCTGCTAGCTCTATTGAAAGATTTAGAAGTTCATCATCCACAGCCTGGTTTGCTTTTCAATGATAATCAGGCAGCAATTTACATAGGTGAGAATCATATATTTCATGAAAGGACTAAGCACATCGAAGTAGACTATCATTTGGTTAGAGATAAGGTGCAAGAGAAGGTAATACGATGGTTTGCTTTTCTATGATAATCAGGCAGCAATTTACATAGGTGACAATCCTGTATTTCATGAAAGGACTAGGCACATCGAAGTAGACGGTCATTTGGTTAGAGATATGGTGCAAGAGAAGACAATACGATTGTTTTTTACTCCTACACATTCACAGCTAGCAGATTTGTTTACCAAAGCTCTTAGTAGTCACCAATTGAAGTCCTTAGTTTCCAAGATGAGTATTTTGAATATTCATAACTCAGAATCTCATATTGAGGGGGAGTATCAGAAGATTTGTAAATATCAAAGTTGTAAAACAAAAGGAAGAAGGATAAACGACACAAGGCAAACTAAAACTACACGAGGTTGTAATCAATTAGCTAAACTACAAGTAGTTTAGGTGTTAATTAATTAATTTTGTACCACACGTGATGTAACTACTTGTTGCACGTGTATTAACCGTTTCCCGTATAAGTTGGTATAGTTAGTTACGTTATGCTCTGTTTTCTGGGTTTTAGTTTTTGGCTTAACTCTAATTGTATAAAGCCTTAAATCTGTACAGATTCATTCACTTTTGATAATCAATTAGAGAAGTTCTTCATTATCTCTCTCAATCTCTCTCTCTCTCTGTTTGTACTTCTTCTTCTTCCTTCATCTTTGTTTTCTTACAGTTGTCCTCTCTTTTTATCAAAGGTTCAAGGTACAAATATATCCAAACCTATTGCAGCCTCTAATCTCTTAGTATTTCAGGTTCATTTTAACTTTCATATGTGCCAATTTAGCCAATGTATGACTATGATATAGGTTTATGTTACAAAATAACAACTCTGTACGCATGTTTTCAAGGCACTCCATCCACGCACAAACTAGCCACCACAATGCAACGACTTTTGCGCGCATTTGAACTCTATAGCAATATTAAGGGTTGAGGAAATTAGATACAAAAAGTTTGCCGATGCTCTTATCTTTGTTGCAAAATTGCTCCTTAAAAATAAAAAAAAGGTGCTAGCTCTAGCGGCAGAACATGACTTTTTCTACAACAAGAATATCATTGGAATATTATAAAGCTTATTAAGTTGTATTTTCGTTATTCGAGCGCTCTTTCATACCATTGTGAAAGTGTAGTGATTAGCGAAGTAATAATGACAATATACGTGGGAATTGATTTGTTATTTTATGGTACGGATACAAGACGAATTATAGCCTTGAAGAGAACAAGTTTAATTGACAAAAGATATGTTGTCAAGGGTCTCATATGGTTTAATGGCATTGCCCCGTTCTCCTTACAAGGAGAACCACGATTCGAATTCTCCTCCACTGCTACATCTTCTATAAATTAAATTTTAAAAGAAATTCACATGTTTTTTTAAAAAAAACAAAACAGTACAAAAAACAAGAAGACATAGGTGTTGTCCAAGAGTGAATGTGGATTTATTGTCCCTAAATGAGTGTCATGACATTTTTCCAACTTATCCCGACTATTCCAATTTTCAAGCTTGCTAAAGCGTAGTTAGAGCATTCATATCAGCCTCCTCAATTTTTTAGCCAAATTAATCCAAAAAACTCTATTTTTTTCAAGTTTAGTTATCTATTTTTTTCATACACATGTATCAAACTCAATAAATTGTCTTCAGCTATATATTTGCTAAAATATTAAAATAGCTACGAATGCTTTTACTGGTTAACCAAAGGAAATAGAATTACCCTGCCAGCCACTTTATTTTTACTTTTTGAGTGGAAATAAAATTCAAGCTTTCAATGGTTCTTCCCCTGTATATGGTGTCATACCTCATGAGTATATTTGCAAGCACGGACTTCCCTGTCACTGGTATAAAGGTCAAACATATCTGTTGGTTCACACTTCATTTCCGAATTTTAGAAAAACGTAAAAAGGTCAAACATAGTATACAAGACTCTCACTTCTATGGAGTCTACGAGAGGTGGATAATAGAAAATCTTACTCATCACTTGGGCAGTGGATGGAAAGCAAGAATAATAGGAGAAAACCGCTTGGACTATAAACAAATTTACCCTACGAGCCCTGTAATCTTAAACCAGAGAAAAAAGCCTCCTATAGTTGGAAAAGAGGGACAATGCATTCAGAACAAAATTTCAAATATCCCATAAAATTTTGCACACTGAAATGAAAATATAGCCAGCAAATCAAGGTGGATGCGAGCTATGATTAACATTCAGAAGAAAACAATTTCCTTAGCTTCTTGAATATACAGCACAACTAAACACAATAAAGCACTACCCCAACCCTAAGACCATTAAGTGAACTCTTTTTGCCATGAAGCATCTTATTCTTCTCTTTTGCCATTAAGCATCTTATTTTTTATTTTATATAAACTTAATCTTCAATTTCAGTATCAGCATGCTTTGTCTTCTAGATAATTGTCATGTAACTTATATCCCTTATGGCATAAGAAAGAACATGGTATTCCTTATATACAAGATGTATACTATAATGCTTACATTTACATAGTCCAAACTTCATATATGAGCTAAAAGAATTGGCCACGCCCATAAAGCAAGTGTTGTAAATGAAGGAAAACATACTCAAAAGTTGCAGTATAAAATGATGCTTGTAAGCATTATTCCGTGTAAATATAATCATGAACACTGAAGCCACATGAATTCATGAAGGTTCTAAATACAACAACAACCAAGCTTTACTCTCAATTTTTTGGGGTTCGCTATGGATCCACATTATACTAGTTATGGTTGGTAACATGTATTCTTTTCTGTCATTCACAAAGGTTCTGAATTATTAGAAAAAAGAAAAGAAAAGAAACAAATTATGCTCTTTGGGTGAGGGGCTGGGGGAGCAAAGCTTGATCATTGGAGCAGGGGCAAAAGCTTTTCTATAGTATTTCCATATCCTTCTCAAATATAAATCAGCCATTGCATCAAATCCCTCCATAGATGCAAGCCATGCTTAAATGAGGGTACAGACCCCTTAACTTCTTTTTTCACTTGCCGCTAGCTCTCAGGTTGGTGCAAGGACCAAGCCCTGAGAACACAAACAGATTGTCTCAAAAAAAATCCATGTCATTTACCAATCAGATTCCAAAATAACAAGGCCATAATGTGAATAGCTCTAGGAACTTCACTGTTCATCTTCAATAAGGCTTGGGATCCCAAACCATATTGTCTTCCCAGTGCCACTATGATGATTTTGAACTCCTGGTGTGAGAAATAATACCCACTATCTAAATTATTGAAGGAAAATAAGCCATAAATCATTGTAGAACAACAGTTTGATATAAGAGAAATAACAACATCTAAAATAAAAATATCTCAGAATTGTGGACAAGAAGAAACACAATTAAAAAGTAGAATGAAGTAAGAAGTAGAATTACAATGGACATGATGTCAAGCACACTACAGGTATTACAAAATATGATAATCTGCATAATCTATTCCATTAAAAGCATCATTTGCTTCCAATTGAAGTTGACTGAAGCATGGCAACAGCAGGGTAAAAATGAAGTTCTAACAGTAATGCCCTGGTAGAATGAAAGTGATAACAAGCTAGAATGAAAAACAATCAAGTATAGAATGGACATGATGTCAAGTACACCACTTATTACAACATATGATTATTTGTAGAATCCATAACATGAAAAGGATATTGAAAAGTTCATGCTTGGTAAGCATCTTAAGTGCACTTTATTTAAGGACAGTGTGAAAGGCATATTTTTCATCAATTGATACAATTGGATTGGTAATATTAAGAGAGAAAATTAAGGTAAAAGCATTAAAATTTTCAACAAGTTAACTTGATGTAGTAAAAAGAAATTCTAATCTTCCACCATATATAATGACCTGTCAAGAATCACAACAAAATGAAATTCTAATTCCATGACAGTTATATTGGCTGGTTGCAGGTTGGGAAAAAATACAATGACAATTGACAAAGCAAAAAATATAAGTGAATGGAAAATTCACACAGCGGCCAAAACAAAACCATTTCTCAGAGTTTTTCTTTTACAATTACTACCACATTTCCCAATATCTGTATGATCTTCATGGAAGGCCCTCTGAGCTGCCAGGAAAACAACCTCTGCCAAGATACTCTAAACAAGAATTACTCAACATTGTCAAAGCAAGTCACTCTATAACATTGATTATCAACTTTCCACATTCTTTTAATTCACCCAAAAAGTCTTACCAAGGAAATGAAGGCTAAACACATATCAAAGTTTCATCCTCAAGAAGAAGAATCCAATAAATGACCCTTGTAAGCTACCAACAATTCCTCAGTATGATCACTAAACTTCGCAATGAACTTCGTTAAGAACACCTCCTCAGTTAAATTCAACATGTGAAGAAAACTTGGCTCCTTCTTCAACAGCCTTTTGGACTTCATAATCTGCAAAACCCTGTACCGAGGAATCACTCTTTCCTCCATGCTAAACATCAAACATGAAGGTAAACGAATTAAAACCGACCTTTCCAACTTAATGGTATTCATAAAGAACTCAATTCCAAGCTTTAACTTCTCCTCAGAGGTCCTAAGCAAACCAGGTGCCTTCCTAAACATTTCCATGCATTCATCGGAAGAAAACCCGGAACTCCTAATGAAGTCTAACTTCCTAATGAAAGTCTCATGGCTCATGCAACTAACTGTATAAACCGCATAAACTAACATCCTTGAATTAACCACAAACCCCATATGTAAAACTCTAGAAACAAGGCCTCTAAGCTTGTTTTCTTGAATAACAAAAAGCCAAGGCTGCCTAGTCAAAAGCATTGAGAGCTGAGACCCAACAATCCCACAACGCTTCAAGTAAGCAATGTTGCCCAACAACCTTGATTCAGGGTCACCCTTAACCACGCCATTGCACCGCCGCAAAACCCGGAGAAGGCATTGGTTATTCTCATTGTTGCACAAGATTTTCTTAAGAATCTCAACACAAGGTATCAACCTTCTCTCCAAACTCACACTCAAAAGCGTGGAATTCTTGGAAATGAACTTTCCCAGATCAGAACCAACAAAACCCAGTTGTTGGAAAAACTCAATCTTGGGCTTAAGGGTCTTGTCAATATCAGAGAACAATATATGGGGTGAGACACGAACCGCGGATCTTATTTGGGTTTCGGAGAACCCAAGGTTTTGGAGGAAGAGAACCACGGATTGTGGCTTTTCAGTGGATTTGACATAATAGAAGCGGGTGGAGATAGAAAGTGCTTGGGTTTTTGAGAATTTTAAGGTGTTGGTTAGGTAATTTATGATGGTGGAGTTTGAAAATGGGGTTTTAGGTTTGGTTTTGGTTTTGGTGGGCGAAGGGAGATTTGAGAAGAGAGAAAGGAAGGACTTTGTTGGTTTTTTTGTGGGAAACTTGTGGAGATGAAAAGGTGAGGGGCTGAAGAGTGATTTGAGAGCTTGCATTCATGTGAGAGTGAGACACAGAAAGATCAGAGGGTTTAGGGTTTAGTGGATGCGATTGAAAACTGACATTAACGGTATGTACATTTATTTTCTTCTCTGAACAGCGACGCTCTTTCGTAACATGAAAATAAAACTGCATAAGAAACATTATTGTCGTTTAGCAAAAAATAAAATACAAAATACAAAAACAGAATTCCATTCCTTAATATGGGTTATCATATCAGACACAGACATAAACAGAATTGTGGAGTGGTTGCTGAATTACACAGACAGAAACAGAATTCGATTGTGTTCTAATTAAATTTGAAATGACAGATTTCAATTTTTCTTTTTCTGAAATTAACCAACAATATAATCCGATAAACCAAAGAAGCTCTCACCTTTTTCGTCTTCTGTGTCTCTGCGTGGCACAGCTCTCACGGCTCCACTTCTTTCTTCTTCCTTCTTCAATTTGTTACATTTCCAAACTTCGTGGTTTAATTGGTTGCTTTTAAAACTTACCCACCTCAGGGTTTAAAATGTAATTTATCCACCAAAAAAAAAAAAAAAACTAGATTGCCTGGTCTTTGTCGATACTATTGCTTAGTTGTAAGTTGTATCTAGTGGCTAGTGCAATACATACCAAGAACAGAAATTCTAAGTTATAATGTTAATTTTTTCCGTCAGTGCTTGGAGCAGGAATATTTTTAAATTTTTAATTCTGATCTAATGATTGAAGTAGATGATATTGCACTGGTTCTCAATTCTGCTTCATTCTTGGTACCATCACAGTCGGTGAGGGTGTGTGTTTGTTTTCCGAAATTACACTACGAGATAATTCTAAAACTATGACTGTCTCAACTAAGAGGACTTTGTTAAATCACCACTTTATTTCATGGTTTCTAGGACAACAAAGCAACCATCAATATGCTGAATAATTCTGAGTTAAGAAAGCGCCAGACACCATTTCTATGTTTTTGATATATCGATTATTAAGGATGGAGAGGTTTGAACTTTGTACGCCTTTGAGTTGAATTGTAAGGCTCTTGGCAATACTAGTTAATAATATGGTCTATTTGAAAGTTTAGAAAGAAAAGCATTTTCCATAATTTTTGCATTGTTCTTAAAAATTAACACAGTTTTGAAAGACTATTTTTTTTTTCATCTTCTATATTTTCTGGTTTTCAGGATCTCCCATATCAGTGACAAATGACCATTCGGCTTTCCACAGTAGCACCACATATGCCTTTACTTTGAAATGTCCGGAACACCAACGTTGTTACATCTATTTGCTTGTAGAACACTTTGCCATTTCTCCAAACCACACACACCGCCACTTTAATTGCCTATTGCCTTATTATAATCTTTAAATTACTAACCGGATAGAATTAACAAAAGGAGAAATTGGAGAGCCCACTTTAATGTTTTGTACCATGCTGTACTTGTCAAAACGACACATCAAGACTACCACACACTCTTGGTGTGATGGTTACTCTACAAATATAAGTGCATGTAAAGTGTTAGGGACCAGCCGAAGTTCAAGTCTCTAAGAAGGAAGTTTACATACATATACGCTTAAATTATACTACATTATAATTCTATCTCAATACAATAAATAAAAATTAAAAAGGGACAAATCAAGAACCCAATGAATCACAATCCTTTTTCCACTTTAGATCAAACTCAAGCACTATCAAATAATCAATGGATGGCATGTCTCTTTACAAGATCTTCAAAATAACAAAAGAATGTGATAATTAGCCCAAAATCAGAAGGCTTGAAACCAATTAAGGGGGAAAGAATGGAGGAATCAACAACAACTGTGTCAAGGAACGGAAAAAAGAAAACTAATTCCAAGACGCATGTACAAAAATTTCAAATAGATATAGAACAGAGCTCGTCAAAGATTTGTCTGATGTTAGGCCTCTCATTTACGGGGAGAATACACCGAAGTGATACTCCAAGCAATTCATCCATTGCGTTGGAGGGTTCTTCCCCACCTGCAATGTCTCTGTCAACACAGTCCATTCTCCGTCCTTCCTGATCACATAATCGAACCCAATCTGTAAGGTCAACAGCCCCCGACTGGCCCGATATTATGTCACCCGCACTTCTCCTGGTTAACAACTCCATTAGAATCACCCCAAGTGCATACACATCGGCCTTGAAAGATGGGACTGGCTTAACTGCAGTAGCAAGTTCTGGAGCACAGTATCCAAGCGCTCCCAGATTTAATATTTGCTCTGCAATGCCAGCTGCAGTCATCAGGCGGTGGAGACCATAATCAGTAAGGCGAGCAGTGTAATCAGGCCCTTCCAAGAGTATATTTGTTGGTTTGAGGTTTCCATGAGGCAGGCCTCTATCATGAAGGTATAACAGGCAGTTTGCAACTTCAGTGGCAACTTTTAGTCTTTGACTGAAAGATAATGGGGAGTATCTCCGAGGCGTGGTTTCTGCATAACATACATGTAGAAAAATAAAACCCAAAAACTAAGAGAAAGTTCGTTGCATGTAAAAATACTCCTGCATACAGTGTAAAAGCATGCGGAAATCAATATTGCCAGAATATGGTAGGTATGAAACGCATTCTGTGTCCTGTAATGCTTCTAAAACGTTTGTAGCCTTGGGCACCTCAAAAACTGAAGCTTATAGCCTACCAACATTTACAACAACTAAACACTAGGGAAAGTAGCAGTATCCCTGTTATACACAAACGCCAGCAGCTTTGTTAACTACCATACACTATTAACCAAGTTGTCAAGCATATGAAATTTCCCCAAGAAGTAATAAAAAACAACAGGAGATACCATCCTACTTTGGACTAGTGACTTCTGCATCATTCTAACAATGAGTAATCACCACCAAACATTTATTTATTAATTTTTCCCAAAAATCCAGGCTGTGTAATAGTCTGCACCATGAATTATGACACTGCACTTCTACATGTGTCATACCATAGTTATCGAGTTCCCTCACCACCTATGAACTAAAAACTGTATAATGCATCATGATTTACGGAATTCCTACAATCCAATTCCCCAAAATCGACAATCACAATGTACTGTGTTTATGATAGTTCATCATTATTGAATAAAGAACGAATATTTGGCTAAAACTTTGAAAAATAATTCATTATATATAAGGATGACGGAGAAGAAAGAAAAAAGAGTAAAGACCAGTGATTGATTAATTTTATGTGCTTATCTATGAAGCACGGGTGCGTTTCTAGATTCGGATTCGGATGCAGGTGCAGGACTCGGCAATTTTTGAAAAAGTAAAGTGCAGGTGCGGCGATTAAAAATTATTAAAAATATTTTTATTTATATTTTCTATATATTGCTAAGTATAAATTATAAAATTATTTTTTGAAAATACAATTTTATGATTTTACAATTATAATTGAAATTATATTTTTAAAATACAACTTCACAAAATATATGCAAGACTGTGTGTCACTAATTATATACAACAATAATTAATCTATATTAAAATCTCAATTGTTTTGTAGGACACAACTTCACACTTGTGTTTCATTCTTACATTGAACTAAATAAATAAAGTCATAGTGCTTCTACAATTCTTACCCACACACCTAATCAATGAATGTTGAGTAGGCCCCACTCTCCTCAAAAAGTCCTTCCCATAACTCATAAGAAAACTGTTTCTCAAAAAATAAAAATAAAAAACTCATAAGAAAACACACACCCACTCCACATCTGACATCACTCTCCTCTCCTCTTTCCAAAACAAATAAGAAAAATCTTCTTCTCTCTTTATATGATCAACCCATGGAATCTGACCGGTTATTTCAAAAAAATAAAAAATAAAAAAAAACCCATGGAAAACTACTCCTTCAGGATCAGGACCTTCACTTCATACACTAATTCCGGCAAATCCTCAACACATTTTGCGCCTTTTTTTTTTTTTTTTTTTGAATTTCGGCCTCAATCGGCCGGTTTGGCGCCGGTATCGGTGGCTGCCGCCAATACAGACTGATTCGGCCCGAATTGGCGCGGTCGACCCAATTCCTCGAGCGTCGGCCCGAGTCTACCCCGCATCAACGCGAGTCGTGAAAAAAAAAAAAAAAAAAAACATGCAGCAAATGAGATTAGGGATAATGTGGATTGGTTAGAGAGACCTTTTGAAGAGGCAGAAATTTTTTATATCGTTCAGAGTTTTCATGGTGATAAATCTCCTGGACCAGATGGCTTCCCTATGGCTTTTTTCCAAGCTTGCTGGGGGATTGTTAAACCTGATCTTATGGCCGTATTTCATCATTTTTTTGCTAGTGGTTAGTTTGAGAAAAGTTTAAATGCAACTTTTATTACTTTCATTCCAAAAAAACATGCAACAAGTGAGATTAGGGATTTTCGGCCCATTAGTCTAGTTGGGGGGTTTATAAAATTATTGCTAAACTCTTGGCTAATTGACTCTGCACAGTGATGGGGGATATAATCTGAGCATCTCAGAATGCTTTTGTGAGGGACAGACAGATCCTTGACCCTATTCTTATTGCCAATGAATGTCTTGACAGTAGATTGAAGTCTGGGGTGCCAAGGCTAATTTGTATGCTAGATGTTGAGAAGGCTTTTGACCATGTAAACTGGAGCTTTCTTCTGCAGATGTTAGAAAGAAGTGAGTTCTCTGCCAAATGGAGACAATGGATCTTCTTTTGTCTTTCTACCATCCGTTTCTCCATCTTGATTAATGGCTCTCCTTGTAGATTTTTTGGTAGCACTAGAGGTTTGAGACAAGGTGATCCGTTGTCTCTATTGTTGTTTGTTTTGGTGATAGAAGCTCTTGGAAGAATGTTGGATAAAGCAGTTCATGAAGGACGCATGTCAGGATTTAGTGTGGGTAATTTGGAGGGAAGATCCTTGGCGGTGTCTCATCTCCTCTTTGCGGATGACACTTTAATTTTTTGTGAGGCTGATTTAGAACAGATTTTGATTCTTCGCATGATTCTTATCTGGTTTGAGGCGGTGTCGGGTCTAAAGATAAACCTGGGCAAGTCAGAATTGGTTCCGGTCGAGGTAGTCCATAATATTGACCTATTGCTGGTTGTTCTTGGCTGCAAGCAGGGTTCTCTTCCAATGAAATATCTAGGTCTTCCTTTGGGTGCTAAATTCAAGGATAAGACTATATGGAATCCAATTCTGGAGAAAATGGAGAGGAGATTGGCGGGTTGGAAACGCTTATATTTATCTAAGGGAGGTAGAGTCACCCTAATCAAAAGTGCCCTATCTAATTTACCCACTTATTTTCGATCTTTATTTCCTATACCTGCTAGTGTGGCTAACCAAATTGAGAGGCTTCAGCGGAATTTCTTATGGGGTAGTTTTGGAGATGAACCTAAAATTCATTAAATTAAATGAGCTACTGTTTGTGCTCCTATTTCTTCGAGTGGCTTAGGGATAAAGAAGATAAGACTTTTCAATGAAGCTTTACTTGGAAAGTGGCTATGGAGATTTGGGATTGAGAAAGATGCCCTTTGGAGACAAGTGATAGAGATGAAATATGGATGTGTGTGGGGGGGCTGGTGTACCAAATTTGTGAATGGCCCTTATGGTGTTGGTTTATGGAAAAATATCAGTCAAGGATGGCCTTCTTTCTCACGCCATATTCTGTATGATATTGGTGATGGGCTAAAGTGAAGTTTTGGCAAGACCGGTGGTATAGAGAGACATCTCTTGCTGTTAGATATCCTGACTTGTTCAGATTTTGCAGGAATAAAGATGCTAGTGTGGCTAAGCTGATGAAGTCTTCCAATGGTGTCCTCTTTTGGAATGTGAGATTCTTTAGGGGTGTGCATGCTCGGGAAGTAGAGGCTATGTTAGACTTCATGGAAACCATATATGGTTCTCCTATAAAGAGGCTTGGTGAGGATAAAATGTGTTGGATACCTAGCAAAGATAAGGGATTCATGGTTAATAATTATTATAGAATTCTAGTTGGCAACACTATCTATGGTTTTCCTTGGAAAAGTACTTGGAAGCAGAAGATTCCCTATAGAGTAGCTTTCTTTGTTTGAACTGCTGCCTTAAAGAAATGCTTGACGATTGATAATTTACAAAAAAGGAAGGTGTGGATTTTGGATTGGTGCTACATGTGCAAAAGAAATGGTGAATCAGTTGACCATCTATTCCTTCATTGTCCTATTGCTATGGATCTATGGTCTATGGTTTTGGGTCTTTTTGGAGTAATTTGGGTTATGCCGCACACTGTTTTGGGGCTGTTAGGGTGTTGGCAAGGCAGCTTTGGTCATCATCAAAATGGTTATATTTGGTCTATCATTCCACATTGCTTAATGCAGTGTCTTTGGAGGGAGAGAAATAGTAGATGTTTTGAAGATATTGAGAGATCTATTCCGGACCTCAAGCTATTCTTTTTTAGAACTTTGCAGGATTGGTTGTTTGCTTTGCAAAAACAATCATTCCCTTCTTTTATTGATTTCCTAGACTCTTGCAATTTTTGTATTTGATTTCTTGACCCCTTGTACACTCCCTGTGTACTAGGGTGTTCCTATCGATAAAACCTATTACTTCTCAAAAAAAAAAAAAACTGGACCCGGCATAGACTCGCAGGCAGCAGCGTCCCTCGCGCGTCGCCGCGTCGGACGTGGGTCCGGCCGGCGTTTTGCCTCGTCCGTGCATCCCAGGTGCTTATACATTAAGAATTATTTACTAACCCATGTATGTAGATAACCATGTTTGTCCACATAAGTACATATACATGTAATCATGCAAATTGAACCAAAGAAACATAGACCCCATATAACAAAAAATCTAGGACTCCTCCTGACATGCTGTGCTGAGTATGGGTGCATACCAAATTCAAACTTTGTCCAGACCTAACTGAAGCTAGAATACGAGGCACTAGCCAAGGCAACTCTTTTCTTTACCAAAGGAGCAACATTTTATGCCCTAGTTTCTCTTTTCAAAACCTAAAATTTTCACCAAAACCTTATTTAATACCAACAACAATTCTCTCACAACTGCCTGCGTGAACTAAGGTACCAAATCATATCTAATGAAAAGATTATTAGCAAGCAAGAATTGCCAGTGTCTAAAAATCCATGCGAAGTTTACTCCCATGGGACCAATACAAGATAACTCCAAACCATTATTGAATCTATATTCTCCCAGGTAAAAAGGTCTGCTAATTATATAATAGGTAAAGCTTAGGTACATTACCTTAGATGCAGTAAATTAGGTTCCCCCAATTGAACCCAAATACATGGTTGTTTTGAATCTAATTGTCTTTGAAAAAAAAAATAGCACCATTCATGTCTTATTGGTCAATGCTACCAAGTGTTCGAATTTAATTGGAGAACCTAGTGTACTGCACCTAAGGTACTCTAACTAAGTTCTGCCCTTAAATAATCCAGTAACAATATCATTTATAGCGATAGAGCATTATCACCTAGAGATCATTCCTTTACTGTTTAGATTTATAAATCAGGTCTTTCAACTAAAGGTCTCACTCAAAAACCATTCCTTTTCTTATCGCTTTATTATGAATACCACACACATTGTTGCCAGAAAATTATGAAATATATTATCTAATGACAGCATGCTGCTGAAGGTGATCAACATCAACCTACAAAGATATCAACAAGATAACAGTTTGGATCTCTAAGTTCCAGATATTCAACATGCCATTGGAAGGCAAGTAATGCTTCCATGAATACCATTTATTGCTGGCTAATAAAATCCGTTCTAATTTAATAAAAATTTGCTTTGTTAGGGAAGCTCAACATATTTTTCTACTCCTGGACCTTCCCTTCTCATCTTAAATGGCAATTCAGCATAACTGCTCCAAACATTAAAACCCTAATCTTTTTAAATATATCCATACTCAGTAAGTCCTTTTTACCCTTAAATTTGTCCTGCAAGATACTACAATCTTGGTAACAAAAAGGACTCATCAGCCTCTCTCTGTTGGCAATCTTCATAGAAAACAATCTCTGGGCACAACCATAATCAATCCTCCCCAAAGAGACTAATGTATTGATATTGGTCTGTAACATACAAATAACTTTTTCTTGCCTTGTTATAAATCCTTTAATTTTAAGGAAGTTTAATGACAATAAGTAGATACTAGGGGACGTACATCGGAAAGCCAGGGAGGTTATGCTTGTATCAAAAGCCTAAGTACTTGGTTCATTTAACAAAAAATTTCCTCAGGTTGATGGCACATTCATCCTTTTAGGGGCAAAAGTTTGTCTGTGGAAAAAGATCTATGCCAACTAAGCACTAGAAGTTAATCCATTGCTCCATCTGCAAAAAACTGGATTAGCCTACAAGGATGAAATATTATCAAAGCCTAGAGTGTTATGTAATTACGCCCACTTTCCCAGTTAAGCTTCCACTTTTTTGATGCTAAGCCTGATTCATAGACAGGATTGCATATATAATTACACTAGAACACAATCAAAGATATCAATGTCTAGCAGAATGAAAAATAACCATGTGTTGATCTTATAATCTCCCATTCTATGCTTGGATATACCATATTCACAAAGCAATTAGTAGAATATTTATCCTGCACGCACTAAGATGCTACAAGACAAAACCCAACCATGATTTGGTGCAAGCTTAATAGACAACTATCTATGTAAACTTAAAATGGGACAGGACCTCTCTTCCACTCAGGCTACATCCACTGACACTAGATCCTGGTGTTTGTTCTGACTAATTATAAGAGCTTAAGCTGAAATAGAGAGGTAGGGACTAGGTAGTGTAGATATTTTTTGCAGCTTTAGAGAATAAGATGTTTTCTTGTATATGGAACTTTTAACTATATGTTGAAACAAACACGTCTTAGAATTTGACAAGCAATTCACCACAACTTAAAAAAAGTACTATATTTAATGAAAAAAAAAAAAAGACTACTTAGTGATACTTATTCCAAGAAAGTTTAACTATTATAATATTATCATAAGAATTGCCCAAGATACATCCATTATAGGACATTGGTCCTGATATAATGACATGTAACAGGTGAACTTTTGAAATCAAACAGCAAAGCTCTCCACAAGAGTCCCATGTTGAAATCAAAAACCTGAACATGTGCCACAATTGACATGGGCTTACCACTCCTCCAAGTACTGACACAAAGCATAAAACAGTCTATGTTACAAGCAATTATTAAATCTTCAAACATGCCTGATTTACATGATATTGAAAAAATCAAGTTAAGATAAGGCATTTCATGGACTTGGCAGGAAAAAGACAATTTACAAAGAGAAACATCATAGATATACCCATCAAGAGAGAAGAAAAAAAAAATCTAGAGCTCTTACCATAAAGATGTAGGGCTAAGCTATCTCCCCGCACATAATCTGCTAAAAGAAGCCTCTCTTGTTCTCTGGGCCCCCAATAATATGCTCGTAATGGAACAATGTGTGGATGCCTTATAGAGCCAATCCTTTTAACTTCTCTAGCTAATTCTTTCTTATGCTTGACCAGTCCCACCCGTAACCACTTCACAGTCAACATATGTCCATTATCTAGAGTAGCTTTGTACAGGGTACCATGGCTGCTTCTGCCAAGTACTTCTGCCGGAGCACGAGATAAGTCCTCAGCAGTGAATGCAAGTGAAGTATCCAAGAAGAACAATTCTCCAGCAAATCTATCTGGTGAGTAGACATCCAACATCACAGGTTGTTCAGACACCTCTATAAAACATGGTGAGGAAGATAATGGCGAACCTGGGGAGGATCTCCTTCCAGATGTGGCAGGATGATGATCTAGCACATTGGAATTCACAGTTGCTGAAGTAGCTGATACTCCCTCAGGTAAAACATGCTCAACTGTTTCAGTCAGGAACTCTGTCTGCCCAGGTAATGACCTAGGATTTGAAGTCAGCAAGTGATCATTTGAAAAACTCGTGGAAGTTGGTGGGGGCTCAACATTTCTGTGAAAATTGAAGAGGGAAGGCCGAGTAAACCTTCCTAACTTAACATCTCTCCCTGTATTTTGATCATTAAATCCACTTCTTCCATGAAATTCTTTAATATGTGCTTTGTGATAAGCCACTAAAACAAAAACAATCATCACAGCAGCACCAACAGAGGCAAGAATGATTGCTAACCTAATATTCCCTTTGCACTTCTCACTTTTCCCTTGATCATGAAGGTGATCTGGCACACCATTGCTTAAGTTGAGATCCTTATTTCCAGCAAATGAAGATTGAGGAAAATGTTTTAAATTTTCTGGAATTTTGCCTGATAGATCATTGTCTGACACATTAAATACTTTAAGGCTGGATGGAAGGTTATCAGGGATATTACCCGTAAATTTGTTGACAGATAGATCAAGGTACTCCAGGCTAGTAAGTTTACTCAATTCAATAGGTAGCTGTCCTGAAAAGTTATTCCTTGCTAGATTCAGTAATCTGAGACTGGGGATGTTTCCTATGTCTGAAGGCAAGACACCTGTAAAGTAATTAGCAGAGAGATCAAGATACTCTATCCGCAGATTTGTTGTTTGAACTAATAATTCACTTGCACGTGAGCCTTGAAGAGGAATTGGACCTGAAAAATTATTTCCTGAAAGATTCAAGCTTGTCAAGGTCAATGACGTGAAGAAACTACTAGGAATCGACCCACTAAGTTCATTTAAACTGAGGTCAACTGAGGACAAAGTAGAATAGATCCCCAATACTGAAGGCAAGGTTCCTGACAGTTTGTTTGAACTCAAATCAAGAACCCGTAGCTCAGAACTCCAATTTTGCATAATGGATATGTCACCGGAGATCATATTTCGGCTAAAGTCCAATATCACACATTGTCCCACGAAAGTGGGCAAAGAGCCTGATAAATTATTTGTCGAAAGATTCAAAGAAATCAAACTTGTGGAGTTAATTCCAAGAAGTGAACCTGTATATATACAAATGGAAAAATGTCAATAGTTTCAGATACATGATTGAGCTTATATTCAGATAATGAGAACTACAAGACTCAGAACCACCTAGTTTTTAACAGGATGTAATACCAATTTTCGATCGGCACAGAAGGACACTTAGTTACTAATAAAACCAGACACACATGCAGAGAAATGGGTTTCTCCAGAAACGTCGAAAAAAATCAGAAAAGTGAAGAGTCAAAACATGATTACTTTAATATAGAATACAAAATAAACACAAAAGAAGTATATCCAAGATAGCAGCAATGATATAAATTATTCACAAACATTCCATAAGAGAGTTTCCAGTATGAGACCATATGAAATTGGTCTATCACTGTTCAGGAGCATATAAGAAATCTTAGCATTAAACCAGCACTCTTATCAGCAAGAGCAACTACACCAACTCTCAGCTTTCAAACCATAGATCATTATTGACTCCATGGACACACTCCCATGATTATAACATTCCTTATGACCCCCAAAAATAGGGGTGTGGCGGGTAATAAACCATTAGTTTTACTTTCAAAAAGTAAGGCTTTTGGGGCTAGGCTTAAGCATATTAGTTCATGATAAATTCAGACACAAATCATATGTCTAAATCATACCTAGTAATGTTTATATATATATATATATATATATATATATATGGCATCTACTCCATGAAGATTGTTCTTTATATATGCCTAGTAATGGGTTTAATTTGGTAACTTTGGCGTAGAAGGATTTGAACATAGTAAAATTGATAAAACTTTGGACCTCCATCATCTTAAAACCCAAAAATTCAAATAGCCATAGCACACCTAACTGGGTTGACTTAATAATATCTCAAATTTCCAACATGCTATAATGACATAATTTGAACAAAACAAGCTCTCTCACACATTTTTCACAAAGCTACAAAAGCAATGAACTGTGCAAACGAAAAAGAATTTAATTCTCTTACCTGTAAACCTATTGCCACTAAGATCCAATTCCTCCAATGCCACAGAACTCTCTAACAACTCCTCTTGTATCGACCCAGAAAACTGGTTCCTCCCCAACCTCAAAACCCGCAATCTTGACATCGAACTCAACGAAGGAAGCTCTCCAGTAATCTGATTATCTCCTAAATCCAAAACCTCCAAGTTCCGAAACAATTGCACTGAGTCACTCGCTAAAAACCCACCGCTCAAGTTGTTGTGGCTCAAGTCCAAGTGACGAACTGTATTGGCCAAGCTGCTAATAACACTGGAATTCGTTGAAATCGAACCGAAAAACTCGTTGAAACTCAAATCCACGAACTCCACATTCCTCAACTCCGATAACAATTCGGCAATGTCGCCCCATAGACCATTTCCGTGCATATCCAACGCTTTCAGTTGCTGTAAGTTCCGAATTCCGGTCGGAAACCCATTGGTGAAGTTGTTTTGAGAGAAATTCAAGTAATTCAATCCCCAGAGATCGTTAATCCGGGCCGGGATCGGACCGTAGAAGCTGTTACTGGATAGATCCAAATGCTGCAAAGTAGCGATCGTGCCGAGAACCGGCTCGACCCGGCCGGTGAAGTTGTTTCCGGCGAGGCTGAGCGTTCTGAGCGATTTGAGTTCAGTGAGAGCGTGAAACTTCAACTCGCCGGCGAGTGCGAGACCTTCGAGGACGATAGCGGTGACATTGCCGGAGTTTGCGCCGTCGCCGCCTTCGCAGGAGACGCCTTGCCAGGCGGAGGGACAGTCATTGGCGCTCAACGACGCGACGGTAGTCGAGTTCCAAGACGAAACGGCACGGTTGGGGTCGTTATAGATCCCTTTCTTGAATTCGAGTAAGGATCGGAGCTCCGAGTCGGAGGCGGAGTGAAGTAGTGGAGGTAGAGAGAGAGTGAGAAGAAGAAGAAGAAGTAGTAGCAGTAGTGTGAGTGAGAGATTCATTGCACACTCAGCGCAACAAAAAATAAATAAATGTAAGAAACTAAACAAACCTTTCCTTATAGATTCATTGAGACACAGTGATAGAGTATTCGAAACCCTAGAATCAGAGAGAGAGAGAGTTAGGGTTCAGAGAGAGAATATAAGTCCGTTAAAAATGGCGGTCTGGGAGTCAGGTGGAGAGTGTTGGTTGGTGAAGGAGAGTAACTACAGTCTGTAAATGACAAGTTTCCCTGTAACACTCTTTTCTCTCTCTCTTTCTTTCTCTCTGTGTTTTATTTTGTGTGAGTGACTGATGTGTTTTTTACACTCTGAGCTAGCGAGGCTTCAGCTCAGCTCACATGGTTTACTGTTTTTTTTTTTTTTTTGGGTGGATGGGGACTGTTTACCGTTATGTTAATCGTTAACGCCGTTAATAATAATTAACTGGTTCATTTTGGTTTCTTGGACTACTGAGGAGAGGTCAAAGTTGCACGTGGCTACCAGATGTACTCATGCTTTGTTTGTTTGTTTGTTTTTTTTGCTTGCCTCTACCACTACTTATGTTTTTTATCATTTCCATCAAGGATAACTACGAGCGAGAAAGACGGGGATGGACTTAGCTCTCTGTAATATATTTTTAACTTTTATAGAATTATTATTTTATTATTTCCATCAAGGATGACTATGAGAGAGAAAAACGTGGAATGGATGAGTTCTGTCAAATATTTTTACCGTTTATAAATATATGTGTGATATGTTAATTTTTTCAAATATAAATTACCTAAGTTGGTGCCTTTTACTTGACTATTGGCCGGCTACCAAATGGAGGGACGGAGAGCTATAGTATGTTTTTTTTAAATGTCTTGTCAAGTTTTTTAACGTAAAACATTTTATAAATGATTTTATAATTAACAGAAAATATTTTTAGATTTGTCCAAATTTTACAATAAAATAAACATGCTAAAATGTTGAAAATATTTTCTATAACATTTTAAAGCAAAATAAGTGAAAATCTCAATATTATATAATAAATATATATATATATATATATATATTAATTTTGATCTATGATGATTTGACATCTCAATCATGGTAAAATTGTGAAATTTTATTGTATTTGTAAAATAACTTGTATTTCACAAAAATAGACTAGACTAATTCTTAATCTGATAAAAAAAATTAAAAAAATTCCTGTGTACTGTGTAGTGTATGTCGGTATGTCCCTCATTTCTATGTGTGTGTATTCTATGGTTATATCCCATTTGCAGAAGAAATTGATTATGGCTATATTTCAACATTTCAGTGTAATATAACTGTACAATGTATTAAAATGGGAGTTCAATTAATTAATAATCCAAATGAAATTGTACTTACATTCTAAATTTGCAGCAACTGTAATTCTAATTGCCATATTATTATTATTATTTTGCATAAGTCATTTTCATTTTGTTTAGTTTATGCATTGAGTGGGACACTCTAATACAAAAATAAATAAATTATTACAATCTTACAAAATGAATCATGTTTGGACCGCTAAATTTGTTTGATTTATTGTATTGTAACTACTATTGTTTGTGCTATGCAGCATTAAAATATGCACCGTAATATGAAAATCAAGGATAAGACAAATGAGTCCCTCAAAAAAAAAAAAAAAAAAGGATAAGACAAGTGAAGCAGCCCTTAAGGCAGAATCTAAACCATTAAATCATTAAAGAGTGGTTAGGATTTAATGAACTCTAGAGGATCTGAATCCTAACATCTCATATGTCAATCTTGGAAAATTTTATTCATATTGGAATGAAGATTTATAAAATAATATTCAATAATTTCTTATCTCACTAAGCAGGTTTTTACTCATTTGTCACTTGTGATGTTTCCAATAGTGATATTAAAATTTTAAATCCGTACATCATCAAGCACCTTATTACCCATTTGACACTTATAATATTTCTAACAGAGATATTTAAGATTCAAATCCGTACGCCATCAATGATATATATACAATAATGATAATAATAATAAACATTTTCTTAAGTTAATCTTTCTCCCAACAACCAATGGAAACATCGTTTCTCAAAAAAAAAAAAAAAAACCAATGGAAACATCCATGGCTAAGCTGTGATTAATCCCAGAAATATTAATAAATTTATTGTGTCGGGACCGACCAATGGGCCGTGTTCTTGGAATACAAAGTTGAAACAGGGAAGTAATTTTTAACAAATATGGAATGGTATGTAATAGTAGTGGTGGCACACAGCTAAGCTAAGTGACACGCATATTAACGCCGTTAACTGGTCGAGGAGTCAAGGAGCAGGAGCGAGGTTCAGTGCATGTTTGGAATGGTGCAACTATAAACAAACTATAATCAAAAATCAAAAATCAAAAATTTATGATGGGTGTCTCTTTCTCTTTCACTACCAATAAAATGCAATTTTCAAATACACAAAATTTGACATTCCAATTTCCAACTGTATGTTAATTGGATACTCTTTTAACACTCACTATGATTGCATGCAAGAAAAGTAAAGATATGTTTGGATTAGGATTACATTAATGGTTGGTACATACAAAAGAAAGAAAAAGAAAATACACTATTTGACCCTTTTATCCTCGTTTATGTTCTTTTTTTGGGTTGCAAAGGATAAAATGTGGAGCATATATGAAAGGCATATGAGTAATTTCAAAACAAAAGAATCAAATGTTGAAAACAACAAGTTTTCTTTAACCCCTCTTCCATCTTTCTCGGTGAACACAAATCTATAGGTCCAAAATCCAAATAGAAATGAAATAAGTCATTGTCAATGTATTGTAGACAACTTAAATTCAAATATCTCCTTTTCACTTTGTTCTAACTTGTAAGTCTGTATATGTATCGGAAATTCAGTCTTTCCCCTCTTCATTTTTTTTCCATTGAATCACGTGGTCTTACACCGAAAAAAAAAATCACATGGTCTCATTTGGAAAAATTGTAAGTTAACTACCGCATTTATAATAAACTATCTATTTTATATTATAAGGATATATACTGCTCTATATATGATAATAAAAATATCTAAATTTTTCATTCTTCTTCTTCCCCTTTTTTTCCTCCTTTTGTGGTTTTTTTTTTTTTTTTTCATGCTTGGGATAAGAGGAAAATGAAAAATGATGAAAACAAACTATTTGGAAGATACTTCATACAAGGAGTTGACAGATATCATTGTTAATTTACATTTCATAATTAGAATAAATAGTCCAAAGTAATAACAATTCTTAATTTTCTTTTTAAATTGTTATTATTGAAATATCCATGTAATTTGGCATGAAATTACCATAAAGTTGTTATTCTTAAAAATAAAGATATGGATCGTTTCTGAAAAAGAAAAATGGATCACCTCGCGGCCATGGGAGGGAAGAATTTGGAGAGAGGGAGTTTCATTATTCCTTACCTACTTTTTTTTTTTTTTTTTTTGATATTCCTTACGTGCTAATTATCATCCTTAATTTAAGAGAATATAAATCACCATAAAAATTGTGCAAGAAGAATAACATTTGAAAGGTTGCGAATATCAGTTTTATTAAGGACTATTTACTTGTTAAAAGAAAGAAGACAGTAAAACAATCCCTTGTGATCTTGCCTGTTAGAGTTGATTTTTGTGATGTTTAGCATAGTAATTTGAGATCTTTCGAGTGATATGCTTAGGTTTCAAAGGTGAGTAATTCTTGACTTGCAAGATTTATGTCGATGGATCAACACGAATGAAGTAAAGTTGATGTTGATGGATAGCAATTTGATTGTAGGAACACCAAAGCAGCAGAGGGAATATTAAAACCTATAATATAAGTGTTGTTCAAGTAAAGGACAATGGCTTGTGTTCATGCCTGTTCGAATCTACAATAAAAAATGTTCTAACATTTTTTCTTTTTCTTTTTTCTTTTTTTCCTTTTTTTTAGACAAGGTGGGGATATGGAATTCAAACATAGGTTCTCCTTGTATAGAGAATCAGAGTAATGACACTAAGCCACAAGGCTATTTGCCTAATGTGCTCTAACATTGCCAATTACTGATATTGCATTTCATTTGGAAGGGTTTTACCCTAGAGAGCCAATCTGTGCTAGAATGTTGGGTTTGTTGGAGAAATTACCAATAAAATGATTTTTTATTACAATAAAAATATAAATATAAGCAAACAATGTTCGATTGAAGCACAGAAAGTTTGCTCTTTTTAAGGAGATTCAAGCTCTCTGCAATTGGCAAAGCCTTGAAACTGATACAGCAGAAATTTACTTCTGACTTGTCCCCTCCAAGGTATAACAGCCCAATAATTTGTTGTGTAGCTCGGACCAACTCTACATAAGTGGTTGAAACTCAAAGCTCCAAAAAAAAAAAAAAAAAAAAAAAAAAACCTTTCTTTGGCCCGAAATCGCTCAAATATTTAGGAGTATCATTGAATTCACTCTCTCACACATTTGCTTTAACTATTTCTCTCCATTCACCCTTGATATAAAATTAGTCCGTAGCATACATATATATAGTCTTTCAATCTTTCTCATAACCTACATGTTATTTATTAGTTTAGAAAAACTCATCTTAATTAATTTAATTTAACTTACATACATGTTAACTCTTTCTTTAACAAATTCCACAATAACTCATTCATTTATTAATCTTCAGTTGATTTAAGTTTTAACATAATTTTAATTTAAAATGCACAAACAGGGTCAAGCCCATAAGATCAAAGGCTAGTTTAGCTTAGATCTCATGTTCGATTAACCTTAATTAGGCACGATCGGTGACTACTACCATCAACTCAACCACGTGTCATAGCTCGACCACACATATCGAACTGAATATAGCATCCAATCTAC
Organism: Castanea sativa; assembly: GCF_040712315.1. Lineage (NCBI taxonomy): Eukaryota > Viridiplantae > Streptophyta > Magnoliopsida > Fagales > Fagaceae > Castanea > Castanea sativa. The sequence goes on along the minus strand of NC_134014.1, from coordinate 33,095,096 downwards.
ATTAGAAGTCTACCCAGACAAAGTACCAGCCAAGAGTGCCCTAGCTCCCTCTAAACAGGTTGAAGGTCAAGTACATTGCCTAAAAAATCTATGTAGAAACTCATTATCTTCCACATTAGTATTTATTTCATCCATTTATCATTAACATCATTAAAAACTATTTGATAGAAGCCAACGCTTTGCAGGAAACAACACACTTTCACATCCTCTCAACTAATCCAGTGGACAATGAGATGTAAGAGCATTCGTATTAGTTCGGCTAAAATTTTCTGTCTATTTTACACTAAAAACCTATTTTTTCTATTTTACATACCTACTTCTCAAAATCATCCACATCAATCCATCTATTCTACAATCTATTTTATTTAAATAATCAATTTTCTCACTTTTTTTATTATTTCTCTCAACTACCCTTTACATACGCGCGCTCTCTCTCTCTCTCTCTCTCTCTCTCTCTCTCTCTCTCTCTCTCTCTCTCTCTCTCTCTCTCTCTCTCTCTCTCTCTCTCTCTATTTTTCTGAACACTGATTTGTTGCTTTCTCTCTATACCCATTTCTAAACACAAATCACCTCTCCCTCTCGATCTAATTCACACCCTCTCGATCAGTCAGATCTCCATAGACAATTCGTTACTCAGATCTCCTCTCCCTCTCGGTCTAATCTCCACTCCCTCTCAGTCAGATCTCCTCTACCTGTGTTCAACCCTTAAGCCGCCTCAAGCATCATCTTACCACAAGCACCAACCCACAACGACAGATGCACATGCAGAGAATCGTTCCAGTCAACCCACATGCACCGATCTCCGCCACTAGCATCAATCTCCGCCGTTAGCATCAAAACCCATTCCTGTTGACCCACAAGCACCAATTTCCGCCACCAACACCGATCCACAAGCATCTAGACCCATTTCCTTCGACCCACGAACTCTGATCTAGCACCACCAGCACCGATCCACCGATCTACAAGCGACCAACACCAACACCAATCTATCTCTCTGTTGGTTTGTTCGTGTGGGCGTGGGTGTGTTTGTGTATCTTTGTGTTGATTTGTCTGTGTGAATGTGTTTATGTGTGGGTATGTTTGTGTTTGTGTGTATCTGAGGAAAAAGAAGATGAGGAGAGGAGAAGTCACTGAGTTCGTTGTGCACAAAAAAGAGAGAAAAAAAAGGTGCGAATATAAAATTAATAAAATAATAGGATATATCTACAGTAACCGTGCGTATATGTAAATATGCACAATTTTAGAAAAACTGATGTGAAAGAGTTTTGGGGCAAAATGTGAAAAATTGATTACTTTTTGTATTTTGCAAAGTTTTACATCCACTGATGTGGATGCTCTAAGGCCTATTCTTGATTTTGGGGAAGGCTCCTATTGACCCAACTCTATAATCAGGGGCGGAGGTATGTATAAGGGTGCCCAAAATTTGAATTTTTTTTAAATATATACAATTATTTTTATGTTTTCAAAGTTTAGTCTACAAAATAAGAGTTGGCCCTCCCAAATATTTGAATTAATCAAATAATGCTCTAAAAAAAATAATTAGTATAATAGTTATAGAGGTATAACTTTATTTTTTGCAATTTTATTTTTTATTGTAAAAATATACTCTTATATCTATTAAATATTTAATGAAGTTTGGTATCAAACATGTTTGAATCTATCTTTTTTAACTCGTTATGTGGGGATTTACAAGTCATTGACTTATTAAAAAGAATTTGTCACTAAAACTACACATGAAATGTGTCTTTAGTTGTCACATAATGGGTTAGAGCAAGATATCTTTAAATATGTGTTTGGAGTCTAACTTATTCCTCCAAGTTATAGATCATTCATGTTTTTGAAAATTTCATTAGTTCAATTGAAAGATTTTCTTTACGTACTTTAATATAAAATTTGATAATTTGTATTTAAAATGAAACTTTTTAAGAATTTCACTATGAAAATAGAAAAAATGAATTTTATTTTATAAAAGATCGCCATTAAAAATAATTTTGATTGAAAATACTAAACTTTTTTTTTTTTGCTGTGTGTATATATATAACTTATCAAATAAAAAAGTATGTGTATATATGTGTGTATATTATAAAAAAGCGTGTGTGTATATATATGTGAGGGTTGTCTTGATAAATATATTAGCGTCACAACTTAGCCCCTAAACAAAAATTTCTGGCTTCGTCCTTGTCTATAATATCACTTCAATTTACAAAAAATGTACACACATATAAATAGTTAAATACCACTCCTAAGTCCTAATCCTCTCCAAAATCCTTTTCCTCACTTGATTGTGAGAGGTCCTCTAACTAGCCTCACTAATTGGTCTCCAAAGTAGTGAGTAAGTTTCATTTTTCTATCTTAACAACTACTTGATTTGGTCAGTTAGAGCTTAGCCGAAGTCCTTATTCCATAAAATTTGCTTCTAACTATTACACGATCATTTATTAACAACAAAAATAGAGGGTCAAAAATTTTGGATTGAAATTTCACAAATAGTATATAACCTATAAAATTACAATAGTGGCCCAAAAATTAGGAAACAAATAAATAAGGAGAGGGAAATGTGGGCCCCCATCGAAGGACAAGTCCTTTTGCCTTTGGTGTTGAGGCCCCCCATGAAGGATACGAGGGGGATTCGATTTTCTCGTACTAATTTGTCTGAAGGAAGATATAGTTGTGTTTGGACGGTTACGATTTATTAACAAAGTACAGGTCAACCATGGTAGACTGAGATAGTGAAGTCTCAAAATAAATTTTAAAAAAAGGTTCTAAGGTCAAATAGTGGCTAAACACGATCGATTTCTGTCTTGACTCTTGATGATTATGTCCAGCTCCTTTACAAGAAAATCATTCTTCTTCTTTTTTTTCTTTAGAAAAGCCTTTTACAGTTACTTGGGTTCAAGTTTTGCTAAAAACTATTTGTAAGAATTGATATTTGAATAAATGAAAGGAGAATTAAGACCTGTTATTTAATATAAGTCGGATTGAATACATGAAACTTACAACTCATTTTAATGTGTTAACTTTGATCTAAACTCTCATTTCATCACACTGAAAAGGTATTTTGATGTAATTGTCCTTTGTCTTAATTTGCTTTGTAGAGTTGTGAGACTTTTGTTCTTAATCAAGCTGCTGGTATTTCTATAAATAAATAAACCTATCATCTCATAAAAATAAAATAAACTTTATATTTTGACTAAGTCTTAAAGTCTAGTTAACTTTGGTCAAATTATATATTAAAATCTTAACCTAATCTAAATAAAAATTTCACTTAAATTCATTTTTCTATGTAACGCAAATAATATCGAGTTGTCTTAACCTAATGTGAGTTCATAGAGTTTATAAAGTACATTAAACCATATTATTTGATAGGTAAGTAACTTAAAAATTATATGTTTCTACAATTAACGAATTTCATGAATGTGATTTAACACTTGCTCCGCGACACTAATTGTCGGCATGTAGTTTTGGTATTGACGTGTGAGTGTATTCTCTTATCTCATTCCCCTTCCCCTATATATGTGTATGTATATGTGTGTGTGTTTCTCAAAAAACAAAAAAAATCAATGAATGTGACATTCAAAATTGTACTAAAATAATGGATTTAAAGGATAAAAGAATAATAGTATGCACTATGCACAAAATCTTAATTTTTGTGTGGTATTAAAAAAACAAGTTAACTCTCTCAAAAAAAAAAAAACAAGTTATAACTTCTAAAAAAAAAATTACTAAAATGAATTAAAATTTTGTACAAACAACATCGTTTATGTATCAACATTTGACTAAAACAAAATAAATAAAGAAAATGCATACCTGATGGCACGGTGAGTCCAAGAATTAAAATATTTGAAGTTGGTTTTGACAAAAACAAAATAAATAAAGAAAATGCGTACCTGATGGCACTGTGAGTCCAAGAATTAAACTATTTGAAGTTGGTTTGCTAAATTCAAAACTCTTTAGGTTTTTTTTTTTTTTGGTTAAAAAAAAAGTAAGTAAACAATCTTAGCCTTAGGAATAGTAGAGAAGAGAAGAAGGCTCTATTTCACTTTTTGCCGGCTCGGAGGTTATGCCCTTATCTTGATAAGTAAAGGCAACCTTAATATTTTGAGGCTACAAGTTGGGTTGCACTAAGTAGGACCAGATAAGTTCCATTTTGATTTTGTGAACTTTGTTAGATTTTAATGAACTAAAAAAGTCACTGTCTGATAAATTAATCTATGTCAAGTAGGTAATAGTAGTGGGTGATCACGCCATAAGGGAGGAATTAATTAATTTTAAAATTATAGTTAATTATTTACTCAAGAGTTATATTAATTTCTTATATAAGATACATCTCTTGGTGTGTGTGCCCGTGTATATGTGTGTGTGTGTGCGCCCGTGTATGTGTGTATATATATATATAAAAGAAATATGAAAAAGTCTATAAGTATTGGGACTCCTTATCCCTTATATACTCTAAATTTATTATCCCCGTTAGTGTTAGCAAGGGCAGCATGATGCATTTAGAGACTTAAGGTGAAAACTAACTATCTTATTTTAGATGCAAAATTACTACTAAAATTGCATAAATCACACATGATTTTTTCTTATTTTAGAAAGTTTATAAACATTAAAAAAAAAAATTGACAACTTTTTACACTTATTGATATGGTAGATTGATAGTGGTAAGTAAAGTGTGATGTTACTAATGGACCTAAATGAGAACTAGTAAAAATTTGTTAACTCAACTATTATGAAAATATTGTGAATTTTTTTGTGTATTACTCTTTCGTTTTTTTTTTATTCGAGAAATTTAACATTCACAATATTTTTCACAACAAATGCTAGATGTTAATTAGTTACTTCTTATTTTCTATTTGAACTCATGACTATAATTATTTTTTTGCCATTAATAACACCTACTACTTAGTATTTGTTGTAAAAGTATTGTAAAAAATGTTATAGATATTCTATTTCTCTATCTTTTTTGTTTGTTTTTCATTTGATAAAAAAATATTATTTTATTTATTGGTTATAAATAACTTTATTGGTTAAAATTTAGGGTTTTTTTTTTTTTTTTTACTTAGCTAGGGCTTTAGGCGATCATATCAATTACATCTTCCATTTCGGTCTGAGTGTTGGTGATTCCCACCCTCACCAACCACACCATAGAAATAGAATCCAACAATTTACAAAGTTGGCCGTCCAATAATATTTTAGTGATTTCATGACTCCATCCCAAGCGTGTATATTACTCCTGTATGTAAATCCATTCATAATTCTATTAGAAACGAACCTTCAAACAAAAAATAAAAATAAAAATAAAACTTTTGGAAATCTTAAATTTTCATGTCTAGCTTTATTTTTTTATGATATTAGTATTAAACAATCATCAATAAATCAAAATATTATTATTCAATTTTCTTACATAATATAAAATAATAATGCTCAAACATTGGCTCCTTAGAAGATAAAGTGCACTTGTTACCATGGTTAGAGCATTCACAGCAGTGGAGCTAAATAGCTATATTGCTATTTTAGCTCCACTCAAACCACAAAAACCCACCTACAGCAGTGGAGGCAAAGCTAAAAAAATTTAGCTTTGCGCTACAGTGCTCATGTATCAATACATGAGCACTGTAGCTAAAAGTTATAAAAAAATAATAATATTTAATTCGGGCCCGATTAAAATAATTCAAAGCCTCTCTCTCTCTCTGTCTCTGTCTCTCTCTCAGTCACTCTCATCTCTGTGCACTGAAGCTTTCATCTCTCTGAACCTCATCTCTCTCAACTCCGAAGCTCGATGTCACCGACCCACCGCCGATCAGCCTCAGACTCACGCCGCCATCCGCCTCAGACCCACGCCGCTGATCCGCCATTCGCCTCAGACCCACGCCGCCGATCCGCCATCCGCCTCAGACCCACGAGTAGAGCGATGAGATCGAAGCCAAGAGAGATGATTGGCGCAAGTCTCGTCGGCCGGTACCGAATCGGACAGAGTATCGGGCATGGGTTTCGGTTTGGCTGTGTTGAATCCACTGTGTTGCCTTGCTCGATTTCGATCGTGAAGGACCGAGCCACGCCGTTGGCGGCAAAATCGGGCGGTCCGTATCGATTAAGGCTCGATTCGTCGGTGAAGACCATGAAACCGTGCCCCTCGGTGCGGGTATCGTCCACCGTCGAATCGGACGGAGTATCGGGCATGGGTCTCGTCCACCGATACTAAAATCGTGCCCCTCGGTCTTTGTGTTGATTTTTCTAAGTTTTTGGTTTGTTCTTCTTCACTGGTTTTGATGGGATTTGATGGCACGGTGGGTTGTGGTTGTACAGTAATTTTTATGGGTTTGACGGTGGTTGTGGTTGGAAGTTGGTGGATGAATGAAATATTATTTTATTGTAGTGTTTATATTATTTTATTCTGTTAAAAGCTAAAAATAGCTCCACTGCTGTAGAATGTGAGAAGGAAAAATAGATAAAATAACTTTATGTGTAGCTAAAAAGCTAAAAATTTAGCATCCACATCAGTGGAGCTAAATTTTTAACTTTTTATCAGTTCTGGTTGCCTATCTTATCTTCTTTCCTTAAAAAATAAAAAATAAAAAAAGAGAGAGAGGTACAAGTAATGCTCAAGCTTTATATCTGGTCTTCTTTTTCATTCGTTTCCAGAAATTTGAAGTACTACTGGCTTTGCCTTTATTGGGAAATTAAAAATCTAGATGCCCTGGGACCTGCACACTAGCTTCAGAAAAAGAAAAATGGCTTTTTCCAATATTTTGTTCTTGCCCAGTACTGTAAAGGTATCAAGCTTGACTTATAAGCCTTTAAAAAGTCTGATCTTTAATTTCGTTACTGGATATGGAAGCAACTATTCTTAGTGTTATGTCATGTGTCGTTCCTTTTAGGAGGAACTACCATTTTTTATTACATGAATGGTAGATTTCTCTATAAATTTAATTATTGAAATCTAATATATATATAATAAAGAGGTAAGAGTATCACAATTGTTGTACTCCCAAAATAGTGCATAATTACTCAAACTCTATAAAACAATAAATAAATTGGTAAAATGATAATATATAAAACTGCATTGACAACCTCTATCTCAAAGTCTAGACATGGAAGCACATAATTTTTCTAATTATTTTTTTGAAAGAGGAATAAAAACCTACTATTAGATGAAATGTTTGCTTTGCAAAACGTTACTACATCAATATTAGCAAAAAAATTGTGAACTCCAATCCTAGGTAAGCCTCTAACTGCTATTAATTTTCAATTTTTTTTCATCATCCAACAAGATAAATTTTCATTTTCTTGGAGGTTATTACATATAATTTATCATCAATCGTTCTTTAAATGTCAACTTGACAAACTAATGAAGTTTTGTTAATTAAATTAAAGCTTAAAAAAATTTATAAAAAAAATCCTCTTATGTCAAACTTCAGAAAGAAAAAAATATTTCAAGTACATGGAATTCATAACAAGTTTTTAGTCACCTTATTAAATTACTTGTTGAGTGTCTTGATTCAAGAGGGAAGTTAAAACTACGTACCTCATCTTTTAAGCATATTTTGATCCAACCAATATTGTCCTAGTTTTCCTGGAGAGACTCACCAAGTATCCCACATAATAGTTACACGACTTTCAATTTGTCAGTCAAGGCACCCCATGAAACTGTAATCTCTCAATAAATTACTACGTGAATTTGAACTGTGATCTACGATCAAACAACTCTCCATAAAAAAATTTAAAAAATAATTAAATAGTTAAAAATTAAAATAAATAAAAACTCTCTGCAAATAATCCTTAAATTCATATATAATTCACACAAACCTCATGTTTCAAACTCCAAGTCCAAGCCTCCACCTTTGAAAGGAGAAATATGACAAATCCATTACTTTCCTAATTAAGGTTGATTGTAATGACACCAATTTGAAAGGTAAGAAAAATTATCATAGTCCTCCATATGCTAACATTACATGGAGTGTATCTGTGTAATTAAATCCAAGTTTACTGCATTACTTTCAATAGAATATATATTTATTGTAACACAGTTTTAGTTTATAAAAATGTAATTTTTAAAGGCTTTTCATTGTGGACGTGGATTGTTAAGTTGAACCACATTAAGCCTATGCTTTTCCTCTCTCTTTTCACTTTTACTCTTGATTTTGAAATCTATTCTGATGAGGAAGACTAATGTTGAGAATAGAACCGGTGTTTGCGAGCACCAATTGATCACAAATAGCAATAGCAATATTGCGTGTTTCCTGTAACTACAAAATGAGGATTTTCCGTAACACCCATATATATATCCTCCAATGAGCGCACTAATTCTCACTTATGCCAATTGCCATGCTGCCATAAATAAAAAGGACCAATATCTAGTGTGTCTTCACCTCTAAAATTTACATCGAGTGCTAAACCTTTTTTTTTTTTTTTTTGGTGGCTAAAACATATTTGCTATATTCAACTTGGTCTGATCCGGTTTCAAGTATTTGAATTCTCATGTGAATTGTACAGTTACCAAAAAAAAAATTTTCTAATAAGTTAAAGCTCATTGGATTCTTTGACACTTTTTATGCACGTAGAATGCTCAAAAAAAAAAAAACAATATTAATAAGTTAGAAGAATAGATCTAGTGATATTTTAAAACTTTTTCCCAACTAGCAATAGCAGCTTGTGAATAACGAAAAAAAAAAAAAAAACGATGTGAGTGATAATATGTGAAAATGATTGTGTTGTAAACTTTGGTTATCAGTAAAAATAAAGAGAAAAAAAAAAATCAAGCATTTACAATAACTTTATAGCGCATCCAAAGAAACCCTAACACGATATATTGAAGATTTTCAATATACCCCTTACCATACTGCAAGGGGTGGCCTCTAGTAGAGACCAATATTACTTTCATATTACAATACAGAATATGACCCATTTTCTCTAACACTGATTGTCCATCTATCACGATTTGCCATCCATCTCGTGATAAAATGCCCTTTGCATGATAGATAGCAGTAGGTAAGAAACTAGAGAGTAGATGCAAGCCAAACCAAGTGAAAAATGAGGAATCTTGGAGACCAAACAAGTGACAAGTGACAAGTGACAACTTCCTTGCCCTCTGCCTCTCCTCCTCTGTGTATATTTTAGTGAGAAAACACCAAGAAAAGCCAACCCATGCTCTTGAGGGTCGAGCTTGCTGCTAAGGAATCAGGAGACAGGTCAAAAGATCAGATAACACTCACAAGGTTCATATATAAATATTGGATTAGTTGTATTAGAGAATATTATTGTACCAAGAAGCTTTCAAGATCATGTCGGTGCTGTCTTCTTCTTCTTCTTATTCTTCTTTTTAAGACCCCCTAATACATGGTTGTATTTGCACGTTTTCACATCATCCATTACAAGGTTCAAACCAAGTACAATGAGATTTTCAAGACTGGCTTTCTTACTCACTTTGGCTTTCATTTACTATTTGATATTTGTTGCTCAAGGGAAAGCAGACACCAATGAATTGCTGGTGGGCTCTGCAGGGACTTCTGTCAATGAGGTGAGCTCTCTCTCTCTCTCTCTCTCTCGTATAACTAATTAAACGTCTAGAGTTGCAGTGGTTAACAGCAGTTTGATAATGATATGATGCAGGGAAGAGCTGAGTGTAGCAAGGATGCGGTTGAGTGCAAAGAAGGAAATGGTGGGTCAGAAGAGAATGCTTATGAGAATGAGGATTATATCTACACCAACTCTCTTCCTTAGATGATACACCTCCTTGTAATGTAAATTTCTTTTTCCTTGCTCAAGTAATGTAAATTTGCATTCAATGTACGTATCAGTTGGTAGCGTGCACTAAATAATTTCTCCTTTTGGTAGAGCAAGACGTACTTTTTTTTTTATTAAGCAATACCGTCAACCAAGTAAGGCAATTAATCATATTTTGGTTTGACTGTGTGTCTATAGTAGAGTGGAGTTTCTATCCATCCAAATCATGAAATTTCACAAAGCACATCCTTTGATCACTTGTCAAATGGTGATCTTGTAGGCTGCAGCTCAATAGACCAGAAAAATTCCAGAGTTGGGGTTTCTTTTGTTTGCGAAGTGATGGAAAAATTATTAATTTCTCTCATATTAGTATTCCATATCAATAAATGCAAATCATTTGATAATAAAAATATAACATAAGCTCAAAAATCAATAGAAAATTTTAATTATAGTATTAATTAGTTAATATTTTTTGGTGTGGAGTATCACATCAACAATATTTTGAAAGTACTTAATAATTACTTTCAAAGTCATGTAACTTAAATTTTAGTAAGATAAAGAACTCAAAACATTCAATAATGGGCTGAGCCTGCAACCCCAATTTTCAGCTGACAATGACTTTAGATGGGGAAGGTGGGGCTTGCCACTGAAAATAAAAGAAAGTCTATTTCATTTAAATGCATATATATCGATTTCAAAGGTGTCCAGTAGCCATATTCACCATAACCATCACAATAAATTGAATCAATGATATGTATGATCAACTTTTGCCCTTTAAAGCCAATCATATAGTTAGATCCAAAAGAAAGAAATGGACCAATCATTTCCTGTCATGATGCAATTTCATAATTTCTCATTGTAAAGTTATAGTTCTTCTCATGAACTCTACCCCTATTGGTCAGGAATTGCAAACTAGTTAAAGCTACTATGCTTAAAACCTATTCAACTACTTAAAACTTGAGATAATTATAAGCCAATCTCTTGTGAATGACATTGCATGCAAAAAAAGAGGAGTACTTCAATTGCTGAATCAGGTTTATTTCTTTTAGATTACTTTTGGTACTACAGCCTGGCTAAAAGACTGACTACTGTGGATGTGATAGGGTGTCCACAGAGGGTGCTAATATCACCAGACTAAAATGATCAATCCCCTATTGGACCTTCCCAATTGAACAACTTTAGAAACAACTCATACATTTCTATACCTTCCCTGACATTGCTGCTTCTATGAAGCATGATGTGTTTCTCAATTCATGAATTTGGAAGTGGGAGAAAAATGCAGATAAAAAAACAATTGGTACCAAATGAACTGACAACAGCAAGGCAACAAAGGCAATATATTATATGGCATTAATATGTGTGTCATTCTATTTTATCCCAGAAATTACATACTCAATTAGATAGCACAGTGTGACAGTGTATAAAAATAGTGTCAATAGTAGACCTATATCAAAGTAATATTACTTCAATCACAACTTATTATCTTAATAATTGTAAAAAAAAAAAAAAAAAATGTACATCCCTAGCTGCAGCTCTTCTTAAATTTTCCCAGCATGCAGCTCTTCTTGAAGTTAACTCTAGCTGTTTGCTCTGACCACAAAATATATTCTTAAAATAGAGTAACAACTAGTTTCTGGAAAAGTAAGACTTAAATTAAAGCTTATCTTAATTTTCTCTTCCAACATACTTCTTGGTTGGTGTGAATTCAGACATTAACAATACGATATTTGTCCTCTCATTTGGGTTCAGCTGACCTGGCTTCAAGCACTAGGATAATCGGAAGTCAAATGGAGTTGCTGGCTCATTGAAGATTCTCTCTTTCACACACATACACACGAGGAGAATTCATATTAGCAAGAACATGAGAACATGACCATGTGGGAATATGAATTTTTTTTTTTTTCCCTATGGCATCCTTTAGTACCATTAACAATCATTTTGAATATATAATTTTTTAAGCCATCTTTACTTTTTCAGTATTATTATTCTTTATTCTTTTGCTGTACGTATTAGGAATACAATATCTTTTTAAGCGAGTGAATTTCAGGGAGCTTAAATAATATCATTGCCCTAAACTCACTCAAAACATTCATTTCATAACTAATGACCTATAGGCTATAGGTCAGATGGTAAATATATTTGGGTGTTAAAGAGATTTGCAACGCCCTCGGAACGTGTGAGTAAGCCTAATAATAACTTATTTGTTGAACTATATATTTCTCAACATATGTAACTAAATAATCATTCAACCATTGAACACTGGAATACCCAGATATGTACAATTTGTTTGGAAAGAGTACCTTTTCTTCTTTGTCAATCTATGCGCAAAATTTGCTTCAAGTAAATACAGTTGCTCGAAATTTAAACAGATCGATTGTGCCAAAAAAGATTAGAGCAAAGAGAATAAAATTGTGAGGTTTGCAACCATCATTATTTCAAATTCCGTCAGAGATATTGAAACAAATGGGAGAAGCAAAAAGTGGGGAGCACATTTTATTGAACAATTTTCTTCATGGTACAAAATTATACACAGGCTAATGGACATCCCATCCTGTCAAATATGATGGGATGCTACAGTGCCGACATCTACAATATATATGTTATAAATGTAACTCTTGAGTAGGGCTGAGAGCTATCATTTACGGCCATCAGCCTGCCAATAAAGTCACCACGTCTAGAGACTCTAGTCCTTTGGGGAACATCCTTGTTGAAACTTATAATTACAACAAAGTGACTTAGCTAACCTACTTACAAGTTTGATCTCATTATAATTATGAATGTGAAGAATCCAGCAAAAGTGTTCAGCCTCAAGAAGTTTTTTTTATCATGAATCAGAGAGTTGGAAGTTTTTGCTCATATTGCTGGTATAAGAACTTGCATGAAGTGCCCCTTTAAGCTCTTATTTTCTTCAAATGACTGAATGTTGCATGTTTGAGTAGAAAGCTTTATATGAGCTGAATCTCCACTCTAGATCTGCAATGAACCCAACCAAATGAACCGTGGTCCATGGTCAAGATTGATATAACAGGAACGCTTCACAGCAGTGACAATAATATAGCATAAAAAACTGTAACCAGTAAAATGCTTCACAATCCCTAAAGATCAGAAGAATGATTGCGCAAAATGGTCAACATGCAAAGGCACATTATTATAGCAATTAGGAATTTTTCATAACTGTTCATAAAGTAGTTATACTGCAACAAAGTATTTGCACTTCATCATTTTATTTGCCATCAGCTTAATTAGTGAGCTCCTATATGGCCTGTAACTTATTATCTATGCTAGTGGCTGAGGCTCTCAGTAACTTATTTCCAAGGGCAAGAATAGTGAGTGGATGATGGTTGTCAAAAAATTACACATTGAATCCCGATGATCCACTTTACTTGGTTGGAACTATTTTGTTCAGTGATATACTGAGCTGGCTCAAGAAAGTCTTACTCCTAGGTGCTTTATATTAGTCTTTAATTTGATAATAGGATGAGATATTTAGGGTCTGTTTGGGATCCACTTATTTTGCTAAAACTGAAAACTTTTTGTTGAAAGTACTATAGATAAAGGTAAAAGTTAGCTAAAATAGTACTGTGAGACTCATGAATAGTACCAAAAAATGTAATGGAACCCATAAATAGTAGCAAAAATAACTTGAATAGTAAAATAAGTTGGCTTTTTAAGCTAGAGCCAAACACACACTTAATGATACTGAAAATCTATGACACAGAGAGGTTAGGTTCCTAGTTGCTCATCATGGACAACCTGCTACAGATTAAATTGCTAAGTCTGGAATTTGTACAACTCTATAAATGGAATTATTATGTTATAACTTGACATCCTATTTAGGGAATAAATCAACTTAACAAAGTTTGTCCACTTTCATGCAAGTGTTAGAGAATGCCAGAAAATTGATGGCTACCCTTTTATCATAAGCTGTCTTACAATAATGTGGGTATATGTGAGATAAAGGTATTGGCAGCTGCTTAGCACAAAAAAAAAAAAAGATAAAGGTGGAGGCATTGGAAGCTGATGCAGTTAGGTATTGGCAGCTGCTTAGCACAAAAAAGAAGAAGATAAAGGTGGAGGCATTGGAAGCTGGTGCAGTTAGGTTTTTCCAATGTGAACATTGTTTTGCTCTTGGCAGACCTTATCACCATGGCACAATGAATGAATGGTACATGCACCCATTCTCCTTGCTCAATGCTTGATGGGATCAGTTGGGTACACCTATTCAATGAATGCCTTCCATGGGCTCTGGGTCCTACCCTTTCTTACTCATACAAAAGGGGAGTGGGGTGATCTTGGCAGATTTTGAGAACAATTCTTCAGTCTTCCATTCCACAAACCCAGGTTCACCCTCCTCCAGGACAGCTTGTTTGAACAGATTCATTGAATAAGATAATATTGCCAACATCAGAAGGTCTATGAACAATGACAAGTCATTTCATCATCTCCTAGTTCTTCTTCTTCTTTTCTTTTATTTTAATTTATTATTTTCTTCTGAATAACATATGTTGAATGAAACAAATAACATTACACCCACACAAGGAAAATATCCCATCTCCCACACCCACAGAATTCGGGAAAACAGAGGGCACTGAGGAAATGGCAATTCTCCTCGTTCACAGACTCCCATGCACATCAATTGATTGTTTAAATAAAGTTTCATAAATTGAAAAAAGAGTTGCTTCTAGCCCAATTATTTTTCTTATAAAAAAAATATATAAATAAAAAACTTGAATTATTCGGTCACACGTATCTGACACAATTTTTAAGCTGTTTAGAATGAGAGGAAATTGAAAAGGAAGAATTATTGAATATAAAGAGGCTTCAATGAATGTTAAAAACAAAACAAAAAAAAAAGCTTTTTTTCTTTTATATGTAAGATATTTTATGTGTCCTATAGATGTACTTGTATGAAGGGAGTTACTAGGGGCCAGGCATGGCTTATATTATTAAAGAGTCTTGCACAGATGATTTAGAGAACTAAAACTTTATAAAAACAAACTATAGAAAATCTTACCGATCGTTTAAGCAGTTCCTGTAACCAACCTCTCCTGTTCATCTAATTTTCTGACCTTTAGAATACCAAATAGAACTTGAAAGCCAAAAAATGCGCAGATGGCATATGCTATAGTGGCAGGCACCTAAAAAGGAACAATTTGACCAAAGCATTAGATAAGAGTTAAGCACCACAGACACTTTAGTCTGCAAAGAACAAAAATTGTCACAGATGGCTTACTCGAACGGAATTGAAATACAAAATTGTTGCAAGGTTTATTAGACTTCCAGCAGCTACAGCCTGTTAGTCAAAAGAAGATACAATCAAGGAGAGATAAAATGATATAAAGAATATTCCAATTTTTTTTCTGATAAATATCAGTCGAACTTATGAGATAACCTGTCCAAAAGATATAGAGAGAAACTAAAAATGTTTTTATTAACATTTTAAATCTCTATTCTAAAACTTGTCATGGTAATCTCTAGTTTTTTTAAAAATAAAAAATAAAAAATTACCCTATTTCCAAAACTGTACAAAGTTTGTAGTTCATGTCATGTTATTAACTACTTACAAACAGATATTCAATACTTTTCTTTTTCTGTTTTTGGTGACCTGACCATGTGTTAAAGCAAAAACCATTGTTATGTGAAAAAACTTGAGCATTTTGTAAGTACACACAACTTCCCATCCCCATGCACAGACCTTTCTTAGATACAGCTCTCTTCAAAATAGAAAATCAATACCTTATTTTCACATTTCAATTTAAAGTTGCAAAAAATACCAATCAAAATAGTGATTTGACAATGTTAGCACGTATGCTAAAAAATGGATTCCAAAATCTTCCAAAGAAATGATATCACCTAAGATATTGGTACAGAATTTCGGAAAGTGATGATTACTGCCACATCCAATAGCCTTCTTCATATAGACACAAAGCGGTCTACCATGTCTCCTTTATTTTTTTTCTTCTCTTTCTTCTTTATTCCCCCTTGTTTAGGTGCTCTGGGATTTGGGAGCCCCAAGGGCCCAATAACCCTCCATGTTTCACAATTTCTTTTATTTGTATTTGAAGAAACCACAAAGAAAAGAAATAAATTTTTTTGTGAGACTATCATGTGCTGAAACCATTTCATCTAAGAGTTCATGAGTAAGACTTGTATAATTCCACTAGGAGATCAGCCAGCAAAACTCACATTCCCTATTGTTCTCTGAACAGCTGCAACACGCTGGAATGCCCTCTCAGACTCCAAAGTTCGAACTCGCAGTTTTAGATCACCTTGCTCCTGTATCAAAAGGAGAACAGAACATCAAAATGAAAGCCACATCAACAAAACATATATCACATCAAACAATTTTGAATAAATACCAATCGTTGGATAATTTCTGCAAGCTTTTCAACTCTGTCAGCCTGTCTAAATAAGTTGTAGAATGCAATGGACTGTCTGTCCCATCTCTTTCTGACGTCCTGACAGATATAAGATTCACTAGGATATTAAGAAACATACCATATCAATATACAAGGTAACTGTAGAATCAAGAGAGTTTCATTTGCATTCAGCCAAAAAAATAAAAAGAGGAGTTTCATTTGCCTTTAAGATAACTTCAACTCCTGCTTCCCGAAACCTTAGTAACTCCATTGCATAGCTGCAACGTAAAGCATCAAAGACAAGTCAGATAGACCGAATATATGGCTTGCTAAATCTCAAAGAATTGGTTGAAACTAAGATTAAACTCACGGTTTAGCAATCTCAGTAATATCAAATCGAGGGTCAAGGCCTTTCCCAATGCCATCTAAAACTGCAGATACAATCATAATTTAGTATTCTTAGGTTCATGTATTATAATCCAATTCATAGCTATGAAGCGGCCGTGGTCTTTTTATATTACCTGAAAATGCTCTAACAACAAATGTGAATGTGGCAGGAAATCGAAAGGGTTGATCCGCAGCAATGGCTAATAAATCTTCCCCTATTAAGAGAATGCAACAGTTAGCATCTCATCAAGTTCATGGTGAATAAGTGAAACCCATAGTGCTTTCATTTGCTCCAAGGTAGAAAATTACACAACTAATTTGAGGGTAGGAAGTTCAAACATAAGACAGTATTTTTTTATTTTACTAAAGTTTTGCATACACAGGCATACACAAACACGTTACCATTATACATATATACATTACATAATATTCAATGATACTTTTGCCACAATTCATTTAAATTGCTCTTGATAAATTACCAATTGTCCCAAAAGTTTAAACAATTAGGAAATGCAATTGTCCCAAAAAATTAAGCTATTAGGAAATTATTAATTTAATCCTTTGACCAATATTCTAACACTCCCCTCATGTGTGGACCTAGACTCCCCCTTAATAAGTGGGGCCAAAATGTGGGATTTTTAACTTTTAAAATGGGAGGTAGAGCAGAGATAGAGTTTGAATTCATGACCACTTGCTCTGATACCACGATAATTTACCAATTGCCCAAAGGCTAAAGCTATTAAGAAATTATGAATTCAATCATTTAACCTGTATTCTAACAACTCTTACAAGACCTAAAGCATTAATCTGCCAAAATACAGTTGCTTGTGTTCCCATCAAACAGGTAGATAATTCTAACTCCAGAGTACGCGGTAATTCCCTAGCTCTCAAGTTACACAATGTGACCCCAGTACAGAATCTTTTCTGAAAAGCCAAGGCTTCTCGTAAAACAAAGGATAGTTCTTGGAGGAAGAATACTAGGGCAGGATGCATTGTATTGATTGGGCCCACACCCACCACGTGTATTTAGCTCCCAAAATCTTTTAAAATGGCGCTACATTCAATATCTCATTAACAAGCATAGAACCTATCACAGGCACAAAATCTAGACCAGGTGAATTACCAATTGCAGCCAGCCTTTGTTTCTTTTTCATTACTCTTTCCTCCTTGCTCAATGGCTTTTTAAACCCAAGTTCCGCTGTTTTCATCTCTCTTTCTTTTCTTTGCGCAGCAAGACGCTCTTCAAAACTGCAAAATAGTCAGCTTAGAATTTCATTTCATGGTTAGAGAAAGGTTTAATCAGGAAAGAAAAAAAATGTCTTGAGATTTCACTGGTACTTCTTTGTTTTATGTTACCCAAGGGTCCCAGTGCTTATTTGAGGTTCACAGTGCAAATAAAACAGTAGCATAATCAGTGCAGACAACGTGTAGAGCTGTACTTAAAACAATATCATCGTACTAAAATACAAAATAACAGAATATCATGTATAGGTAAAGTCAGCACATTTTCAATTCCACCCTGTACATGATTAAAGATAACACAAGTATTACAGTATAACTCACGATTGACAGCACTATAACTCTACCAACATTAGGCTATAACATTATTCCAAAAGCTAATATCTTCATATCTGGTGGATTTTTAAATGACTTCCATGTCAGCTCTATCATGCAATAAATTAGTCAGCTAGAAGCATTGGTAGTGTTCTTCAAGTGTAATACATTTGACCTGACATAAAGACATTCTGCCCAAGTGAGCATTTGAGGCATAGCTAAAGTTTAGCTTAGTTCTGTTTTTGGTCAAAAATAAAAAAATAATTATTGGTAATTTTACACAAACAAAATAATATATCAACTGGCAGAATGCCTTTTTATCCAATCTTTAGCTCAAATGGCAAAATAATATGTCAAAGAAAGTAAGCAAAAGCATTAATGAAATAAAATCTTTAGAAGAGAAAGAAAGATATGAAATGGAACCCATGGGAAATTTCCACTCAACTCTCGCTATTATTCTCTACACTAAGAGCACCTGTTAAGGAAGAACTGTGCTGTTCGTCTGACAGCAGTCATATCTCCAGTAGGCACAAGAACACCCATTTGAATCATTGCCTGAAGGACCTGCACCAGCGCAAGAGTTTCCAATGATAAAGTAAACACAAACCAAGCATGGGAACCACAATATTATTAACATATGGTAAAAGTAATGATGGCCACTTTTACTTGAGAGTTGAAATAATTACCTTGTCTGGATCCTTCTCATAAACTCCATAGAATGTTTCCAGTAAACCTTCTCTGATATTTGGACTGATACTGCAAGTTAGAGACAGAAAATGCACAGGACAGTCACGAAAGAAAACTTGATAAATGTACTTGTCAGTAAATTCTTACAGTAGATAGACAGCAAAGGGTCCAGAAATACCTTCCCATCATTCCAAAATCATAAAAAATCAACCTACCACCGTTGACATCATCAACGGCAATATTTCCTGGATGCTGCAGATAGGAATAAAAAGATGTTCTGGTTACATCTAGCTGATAGATATTTAATAGCAGGATTGTATGTGATTATAAAAAAAAAATGTGGACGCGGTTTCCTTAATTGTAGATCACAAATGGATCCTTAAAAACCTGAGTAAGACAGAAAACATGGAATTCTAACAAAACTTCTCTGTCATGGCTATTATATTGAAACAGCATAAAATAAGAGAAAAGACACAAACAGATATATTCAAACAGACAGCCAAGAGGGATTGATAAAACCACTGTTCCAGAACAGTATAGTGCGAGGGTTTTCTAGACCACCTTTTTAAATCATTTATATGATTCTAATATATATTTCATAAGAGTTCTCTTTCTCCTCTTTACAATAAATCTGTCTTGCCTATATCCAACAATATAAAAAGGAGACCTCATTTTAGCATTTTTTTTTTCAATCAAGGATGCATATTGAAAAACCACTGTGACAATGCAAATCAAATACAGTGACCATAAATGTGTTTGGGTTGGAATCAGATTTTTCAGGTTGTTCAATGCTGTTCCCTTAACCCTGATTGACTTTTAGAAAATGCCACTGCACTCCACCAGAGTTGCCCTTTTCCTTAGCTAATACCACCATATCATGGAGGGACACTCTGACACCAAACAAAATAAGAATTACAAACAGAGACTCGTCCAACTCCCCCATCCCCCCTTCTTTCTATCTTCCTGACCCCGCTCATCGGCTCATGTCTGTGATATCTAGGAGACTGAACTTTTCAAATTAAACAAGTTAACTTTATGCGCATTGTAGTCCAAAGTCAAAATACTTTTCTCCAAATAAAAAAAAAATGCTATAAATTACAAATTATGCATCCGTTGATTCCAATTATAGATTAAAATGAAGAAAGAATATTTTTTCTTCATAAATGATATTTAAATTTCAAGTTTTCAGGGGGGGGGGGTGTGGAGAATTCTAGCATTTTAGCTGGTGCATCAGGTGAATGCCACAGCCTTCAGGCAAAACTCACACTTCAAAATGTTAGGGAAAATCCTGCAAAGCATGAGCCTTGACACATTGTTGCCTCAAGTGCGCAGCAGATTTTTAGAGAATCATTCCATAAGGCAAGCCTTCAGACATAGTTGTTGCACATCATTAAAAATTAAATATAAAAAAACAAAAACAAAATCAATGTAAGTGCTTAAGCAATATGCAAGCACAATAAACTTCTGTTCTGGAATCATTTTTATAATTCCACAAAGTAGTCCTAATTGGACAATTGTAAGCATACTTCAAAAAATAGTATAGAACCAAAAATCAAAAGCAACAGCAGGAACTCACAGGATCAGCATGGAAAAAACCATGAGACAGAATTTGTTCCAAGTACGATTCAACAGCATATCGACCCAACCTACAGAATGTGGCACTAGAATCATCAGGTCACATGTGATGTGTAAGAGTTGAAGGTCACTTGCAAAAATGATTTCACCAAGATGAAAGGGAGGGAATTCGATTAACCTTTTGCGATCAACGCCCAGCTGATCCAAAGCTTTTATCTTGTTTATCTTGATCCCTGGGACATACTCCATCGTCAGAACCTACATGCATAAAATTATAATGAAAATAATTAGAAAGGAGAAAGATATTAAAAAGAAAAGAAAAAAAAAGAACTAATGTTCACTTGTTGGGAGGTCACTATACAGAAGAATGAAACCTGCGGTGTTGTGTATTCCCAGAATATTGATGGAACTTTCATGTAATCCATATTTTTGAAGTTACTTGCAAATAATTCTGCATTTTCAGCTTCCTTGGTGTAATCAATCTCCTGAAATTTGAAATTTCAGGTTGCTCACTTTAACGGGGAAGAAGAAGAAAAAGAAGGAGAAGAAGAGAGAGAAAGAGAAACAGAGAGAGGAGCTGAATATGAAATTAAAAATAAAGTATTCTCTGCATCAATGATCTATTAGGGACTGAAAACTGCAATATAAAATAAGATCACAGCGTATTTTTAAACTTCTGCTTATCACATCTAATCTGTTGAATCATAAAAGGTTGAACTAAAATGGCAACCCAACACAATTTTCTTTCACAAATAGGATTTGAATTTTCCCATAGTTATAGCCTGCAAAGAAGCTCATGTACAATCTTCCATCAGCAGCCTTGTTCATCAAACCACTTCAGAACAATATGTCATATTCAGTACAGAATCAGTCTACAGCATATTCAGCAATATCTTGTTCTCTCACTAGAATAGCATTCCTCAACGAACCATCAGGAAGTCAATTTAATTCCAACTTGAATGACTAGAATGTCAACTTGACCATAATATCTAACATGACTACATGATGGCCCCGTGATGCTAACTGGAACGTCATTGTAAGCTCTTTATTATCAATTAATTGATGTTTGGAACATACCTATGGGGAAAGGGGATCAAAACCAACCAGGCCAGTGCGCTGTTAAGGAAACATGTCCAACAAACTAGATTTATACTAGAAGCAAATGGATTGACGAGCCTTTTTCTAACACCGCAAGATCAGGCATTGATAAAAAGGATTTTGGTCATAGTCAACAGGGCAGGATACCACACTCAACTTGCCCAGTTTAAATATAAGAAATTTGAGAGGTCATTAGCCAACTTCATTGGCACATTCTGCTTCAACATTTTACTTTATGCTGGTTGCAGACAAGATAACTCATAGAGCATCGTTTACTAGCAACCTTGACTCACATTCTCCTTTTTCTTCCCTCGGCCTCTGTTGCATGACTGAGCTTCACAATCAACTTTCTCTAGTATTGTCCTTAATGTTGTTGCACGAATTCCCTCAAATTATTTAACATAATATTACTAGTCTATTTCTTTGTGGGCCTTACTCTTCCATATCAACATCCCTGTCTCAACTAAATTCATTTTACATTATGGATATGTTTCTTCTTTAAGCATAACAACCCTTATAGTCATGTTGTGTGCCTTAAATTTATGAAAAATAGTAAGATAGTTTCATAATAAATCTAACATAAGAATGAGGCAACCAAGGCAATATGACTACCTGATATAAGACATTAGCACACTCATCATAGATAGCAACCCAATCCCTCTTTGCACCATCTGACTTTGGATCAACTTTTTGGAGATATTCTGCAATTACCTGAAATAAACAATGACCATGCACATTATAACTGCAAAACCCCTAAAAGTAAAACGAGTTAAATATCAAGAATTACCCCCTCAAATGCATTCCACATATAATTTGTTAAAAAAATGTTGATGCCCATATAGATGTAAACACAACATAGACACATAGAGACATTAAAAATTATATTAAAAGCCTCCAAGTTTCTTCATTACCAATACCATGACATCATAATCATGGTATATTAATATATCTAATGAAAAATGTCAATTTTTCCAGGACAAAAGACCAAAAATCAAATTGATGAATAATTAGGATTTCACGACTATAATGATCACTAAAAGAATAATGCCAAAAAGAAAACTAACCCTCAGGTTTTTAAGATCAATATCAAAAAGACCCTTGAGTCCAGGCCTTTGTACTTTAACAACAACTTCCTGTCCCTTCAATCTTGCACGGTGTACCTGACCTGTATAAATTAGATAACAGAATTTGATAATTCAAAATCTATCAGCTATGAAACTATAAACCTAAAAACAGCTTTACCATTATAAAAAATGAATAAAACAAAATAAGGAACGCTTTTTTTTTTTTTTGATAAATGACAAAATAAGGAACACTTGAGCTAGTTTAATTTACTTTCGCACAAATCTCTGTATAACAAATGTCAAAAGCAAATCAAGGTTACCAAGACTAGCAGCAGCTATTGGTTCATAGTCAAAACGATCAAAGACAGCAGTCACAGGAGCTCCAAGCTCTTCTTCAACTATAGACACAGCAGTCTCTGATGGGAAGGGAGGAACTTGATCCTGAAGCAAAAAAGCAATTCAGTTCTAACTTAAAGAATCGCCAAATAGAAAAAGATAGCAAACCAATAATATTCAGTGAATGTTGTTCACTTGTTCTTTGAGAAAGGTAAGGAGAAAAACATGGTTAGCTTTTACTTTCAGAAACCTAATAGAAAAGCAATGGCAAATGTCCAAAAGGGTGGGGGAAAATAGTAATTAGTAATTACTAAGCCAATGAGCTCTAGCTCAAACAGCACTTCCTTCTTCCATAAGAATGGGTGGAGTGAGGCTTTGGGTTAAAAATACACACGGTGCACGAGTAACTGACCAATAGAAATAATTTAGCTTAGCATTTGTGACAAGAAAAAAAAGGGCTATTAACACTCATAAATGATATTTAATAAAACAACTTCAACCTGAAGTTCTGACAACTGATCAACATATTCTTGAGCAAGAATGTCCACCCTTGTGGAGAACTGCTGGCCAATTTTGATGAATGTAGGACCTAATCTCAAAATACTTTCTTTAAGCCATTTGGCAAGGGCCTTCCGCCTTAAAGTTTTCTTCTCTTCTGTCATTCCTCCTGCAAATTCACATATTTGATATTACGTCTAGATTCAACCACCACCCCCCTCTCCAGGGAAAAAAAAAAAAAACACTCAAGTTATGTATTGCTCGAGAATTCTAGATTTCAAGCCCTCGGCAATTGCTCTGCAACAAAATCTTCTAAAGCAAAACCTTACAAGAAAAATGTCATAATGAAACAACAGAAACAAAAAGAGAATGAAAGCATAATTACAAACACTCTAATTAATTACAAAGATCAGCAAGGTCTATATTAGCTTCGACTACTTGTGATCATCTAGTGGGCCCTGGCCATCTGGACTACCTCACATGACAAGGTAGGGCTATTAGAAGTTCTATTTCACAGCCATCCCAACCAGAATAGGGGAAAAGAACTAGTTGTAAACTAAATATAACTTTTGGAGTGAAAGATTTGAACACCTTTTTTAGGTAAAGAAAAATAGCACAAATGGGTTCATGCAGCCAACGCCAAGTTGTTGGGATCAAGGCATTATTAAATACCACAAAGGGTTAATGACTCAACCCAAGTATTCATAATACATTCTTCTTCTTCTTTTTTGGAAATATAAATAATACTATATTACAAAAAAGATGAAAAGCCAAAGCACACAAGCAGTGTGCTAAGAACCATAAAAACAACAATTATGCATGATAAGTACAGCTATCCAGCAATTCTGGTAAGGAAGTAAACGTAAAGATTTCTGAAGCATTTGTCCATTCGAGCAAATTCTAAAACAAAGAAAGCTTTAAATATTCATAATACATTATTTGTTAGTTTTCGTCAAGAATCTATTATAAACTTAACTTTCAAAAGTTACTTGCTGTGTTTGTTAGTTGACTCAACATCAAAAACACTTATGAGGCAGCCAACATTGTTCATTCTGAGATCCTAATAGCAATGAGCAATCATAGTGCATGTGAAAATAGCAAGGAGCAATCATAGTGCATTCCTATGCTAACAAATCCAGTGAGAAGGTAACATGGTACTAAAATCCCAACAAGATAATCGAATAATAAGAACAAGAACTCCTTCACTTGGTCAGCTGGTTTAAGTAGCAGGAGAGGACAGTATTGTTCTTTGTGCCATTGCTCAGTGATGAGTTCATTTCTGCTTCTGTTGGCCATGTCATAGGAAATTTTTTCTGTTCCTTGAGAATCCGATTCCAATGCCTATAGGTTTTATTTATGATCACGTTAGTTAAAATAGTTCATCTTCTCTCAACCGTTGATACCATGTTTGGATCAGTGTAGCTTGCTCCTGATTGGAATCTAATAGGATTTATTCTTAGAAAGCAAGTCCAAGTTTCGGTGGTATAAACCTTGGTAATGTTGTACCATGGTCTTATGACTTATGAGGACTTTCTTTTCATCCTTGACACTTGCAAAGTATTTTGCATTCAAGCCTTAAATATTGCAAAAGGCTTGCTTTATTTCTTCACTAGGATCCTAGATGGATAAGTAAGAGCCAGATTTTCAGAGCTATTGAGAATGCAACAGTTGGAGTTTTAGTTAAGAAAAAAGCCTTTACTACATGCTTTCCATTGTTTGAAAATTCTCAACCAGTAGAAGTGCCTGACCTCGATAAGAGAACTTTTGATTGTTCAACCAAGCCTTAAAGATAAATGCTAAAACAAATCCCCATATTTCCAAGGTTCTCTGTATTGTTGAGTAGGTTTTAAATCTACTCCAACGGCCACCAGGTGTAACAGAAACCTGCAAAAGCCATATTTTAGCAAAAAATTATTCTCAACATATATATAGGTTACCCTTTATGAACTTACGTATATAAAAAAAGAAAGCTAAGCTTCAAAATAACTTAAAACAAGATAATTATTTCTTGAAAATGTTCTGGTCAATATGTCATTAACAAATATGTATTTGCCATATACCAACTGGTCTGATTCCGAGAATATATTTGAGCACAAAAAAACAAAGGAAAAATAAACAAAAACAAACAAACCTTTGACAATATATTTGTAACTTGTAAGGAATATCTTCACAAATACGCATAATATTATACAAAGCTAGGAGGCCTGAAGTCAGCTCAAAGTCATAAAATTGCATGCTGAAATTTTTAATTATTCCTGACTAACAAATACAACAACAAAGATTAATTCCAAAAACTAAGGGTTTAGCTTTTTTTATAGCAAAAAAAAACTACTTATGGGCTTATGAATCCTTAACAGACTAATTAGGACTGTTTAAATGTATATTTCTCGACCATTGTATTCTAAATCATACTCTCTGTCACCTCCTTCACAAAACATTTCTTTTCTTTCTTTTTTTTATCAGCGCAACCTCCTCTTTTGTCTGAGCTCGGAACCAGCTATGGGACAGACAAAAAATATGAACACTAGGCACAGACACAGATGGTGTTATAAACTAAACAAATGACAACTAAAATCTATCAACAACCACCATGTCCAACTAGTACTCTAACTTCCATGATTGATAGCCAAAGTTATATTCTTCAATAACACAGATTAAACCAATGTCTCTTTACACACGTCCTGGATGTAATAGAATAGGCAAGAATATAAAGTAGCATTTCTGTCAAATATCCCACATAAAGATTACACAATTCTTTCTCCCATACAACACCAACAACAACAAACACTCGCTCTGCATTCCTTGGCATAGAGTTGGGTCTTTCAAAATCGAACCCTTGAATTTTCAAATTCAACTAAACCTCAACTCCAAAACAATAATATCACAGTAAAACAAACACTATTATTCCTTCAAATACCACAGAATTGAAAAAATCAAATTAATAACAAATTTTTTTTTATATTTTTTATACCTCAACTTCTTTCCCGGCTTGCTTGAACCACGCATCTTCTTTACCGATCTCCTCTAGCCTTCTCTTCCTTCCGTCCTCCTTCGCCGCCGAATCCTCCACCACCTCCGCTGCCGCCGGCGCCGCCACACCATTGCCATTCACATACTTCACCAAGCTCCCATTCTCACTCTCCACCGCCGCCGCCGCCGCCACGCCATTCGAGTACCTCCTCTCCTCATACCGAGTAGTAGTAGCAGCTCCATTGTTTCCATTCAATTCCTTGATCAATTTGCTCTCTCTCTCGTCGACTTCCACCACCGCGCTTCCTTCTTCCTTCAAAGCTCTGATTCGACGAGTCCGAACAGAAACACAACCGTGCCTAAGGTTTCTAGAGAGAGAAGAAGGTTTAGAGAGAAAAACCCGGCGCTTGAATGTGGCTTGTGGAGAGAGAAAAAGGAGCTCGGGTAGCAGTAGTGAAGTAGTGGCCATATTTATCAAGCTCCAAACTCTAACCCTAATTTTTCATTACAGAGAGAGAGAGAGAGAGAGAGAGATTTGAAATTTTTGGAAGGCTTAAAATTTGTGGTTGTGACAGTGAAGAAGTGAGAAGAGGAAGAGACTACCAGAGAGTGAAAGACAACAAAAAAAATTGAATAAAATAGTATTATGAAAAAATAAATAAATAAGTGAAAAAACAAGAAATGGAGGGAAGGAAGTGGAGGTAGTTGGGACACGTGGCAAGTAGGAAGATGAGTGTTGAGGATTTGGGGGCTTCTGATTGCTTGAGTGAACGTTCACGGATTGCTTTAACCACAAACGTGGAAACTCTTTTTGGACGCTTTTTGGCTTGCGTGTTATCCCCACACATTTCCAAATGTTGCTGCCTTCTTTTCTTTTTTTTTTCTTTTTTTTCCTTTTTTTTTAATATTTATGACATTGCTAGAATTGAATACAATGAACAATACAATGAACAATGTGGCTGTGAATAAATTTGAAAACTAGGTTGTACATTTATGCACGAGAACATTTAACATGACGAGGATAAAATGGTGCTATTTTTTTTTTTTTTTTTTTGAGAAACACACCTATAGGGGAAGGAGGATGAAATAAAAATTAAAAAAATAAAGAAAAAAAAATAGATTTTGCTGTAACATGTTCAAGGTATAATTTTTTTTAGAAAGTTTTAACTTATGATATTTACTTTTAATGATAGTTTATTATCATCAAACTAAGATATTAATCAGTTTCGGGTGTAGGCAGAATAACTATAAATCTCTTATTCAACTATTAAAAATTTTACCAATTGAGCTAGATGAAACTCACAAAACATTGTTTGTAAAATTGTTTGGGATTTTCCATTTACTCCAAAATTTATATCTACCAAATTAATATTGTTTGGGTGTTTGGTGAAGTTTTATATATATATATATAATGGTTAGAACTTAAAAATACTATTAGAGTATTCGCATTAGTTCATGCAAAAATCCAACTTTTTCTATTTACACACCCACTTTCCAAATACCCCAGATTAGATTATTTATTTTACACTACATTTAATTAAAATATCAATTTTTTAATTTTTTTTCTTTCTTCACACACATTAACCACTATTCGCTTTCTTTCTTCATCCTCGAATATGAAAAAAAGAATAAAAAATTGAATGCAAAATGACTAATGCCATTGTAAATTTACATATAGTTACTGTAGCAACTTTGCAAATTTACACATCTTTAACTTGACTAATTAGGTAATTTTGGGACTTAAATGTGTAAAATTGAGCACTTTTTTTTTAATTTTGCATTGACTAATGCAAATGTTCTTACTAGCTACGTTGCCCACCATTTGAACCTGCCTCCTCTGGACCTCCGAGGGCCTTTTATAACAAGGGAAGTACCAACTCGTCTAAGAAGTGCAGGGATTTTTTTGACATGTACAACAAATAGAAAACTGTAATATATTGCGATTTTTTTTTTTATCTTATGCGTAAGGAACTCAATAATTAATATTGAATTAAGTATGTAATTATATATTTTATATTTTATGATGAGTATGTTGTATTAAAGTGTTTTCTAACTTTAATATGATTGATCAAATTTTAACATTTTTCTGTTTTTTTATTATTTTTCATTTTTCTTAATTAACCACCTGGTTCAACTTGTGACTCATAGGTTAACTAGATCACCAATGTTCCAAAGCCTACATCTAGTCAAGTTCCATCAAGACATATATTAACAGTGAACCTTCAGGAGAGTTAGGCGGAGCACATTGATTATCATGGGCATGGCTAATGCAAGACCTCTCCTTTTTCTTTTTGGTATTCTCTTGAATTCCTTTCAAGATATACCTTTCAGACGAAACAAGCACATTGTTGTGGAAGAATGCTACGTACAAAGAATTGCTTGACTATTAAGCCCAATAGTGGAAAAAGGCAAAGAGAAATTAAAGAGGTGAAAGCAATGTTTAAACCACCAATTCACCAAAATATCTTGTGTTTGGTATAGCAATTTGCCTCCAAATTTTTTCAATCTTGAGCCTACATTTTCTATTTCAAACTGTACTGCGCCCGATGCTCAAGTAACAAAGTAGTAATTTCATCTAGTATTGAGATTCTCCGACAGTTGAATTTCTTGGTTTATATATATATATATATAAAAAATCAAAGAAAAATATAATGAACTTAAAATATTGGAATCGTGACTCCTGAATCACAATTTTTTAGTTCAAAAAAGCTGAGTGCGCCTACTACTTGCATGAGTGTGTACGATAAAAAATTTCCATATTTTAAAGCTAGATGAACTAGATGTTCCAACTTTTTCGGTTGTGGTGTGTTTGTGCACGAATTTGTCTGGTAGGGTGTGGAGGCTTAAATTTGTGACGTGGGATGAAAGTATAAATAATTGTGTATAAGCAAATGAAAAGATAAGATAAAAAGTTATCTTTGCATCAATTTTTGTTTTTTAATAGTTATTGTTTACTAAGTGAGTGTATGAAATAGACAGGGCTCTTAAAACACTCTCAATCTTTTTAATTTGAGTTGTAAAAGATAAAAACGAGACAAGGTTTAGTAACTAAATATGAATGCTCGAACGTGGTCATTCACTATCGGAGAACGAGCGTCTGTCATAGTAAAAAACATTACTATTTGCTTTCCCATTTACGTATCGATTATTTGCTCAAACCTATCCAACGCTGATTGATGGCTAACCGTTTTTGGCCAATAATGTTAAAACAGCGCAGCAAAATTAGATGATTAAAATGTTCTTAGACCTCTTGAACATTAGAGTTGTTTGCACTTGGAAGTGGTGCACTTAGACCCCGTGTACTTTAATTTAGTCGATTAGTATATAAAACTTCAAATCTGTCTCACGTGATATGCATGTTGGCTTGGGTCCTCTACTTGCATATATATATATATATATATCTTGCATACCATACATGAGACCAAATTAAACTGAATTTCTCAATTCAGACACCTTGCAGAAATTTCTGAATACTGAGAAAAAAGTCCTTGACATTTACACCTCATATTTACAAAGTAACGCCCTCTAAATTATCTACAAAATTCTTTAGAACCCCATGAGAATATCTGCCCAACTCCATAGACTACCATTCTCCTATTAATCAAAATTATAATTGCAGCAACTTTAAATGGTTCCCCCCCCCCCCCCCCCTTTTTTTTTTCTAGCTAGTGTACCACTGCCTTCACCAAATTTGGCCTTCAAGCTTAAAGACTAGCTCGGAGTGCATTGCAATCCCCACAACCTCCAAGCATAGACACTAGCTAAATACCACTAGCTCAGATTTCATTGCTAATCCTGACAACCTCCACAACCGTTGCATTGCAAAAGAAACATCTCTGGCAATTTAAAAGATGCCTGGTTATACAGCCATGACAAGATCTATGGGAACAAGGCACAAACTGCGAATCTGCTTCGCCTGAATAACAGATGCAGCACGTGCTATCATCCCCATCAATTTCTCCCCCATATCCCATTTCGTCAATTACTTGTGACTCAGTCCGGCTAATAATGATGCTTGCAAATTTCTCTAGCCGCCCAAGTTTTCCAAGATACGCATCCCCCCTGAAGGATCCTGCCTGGAAAATCAATGAAAAGGGAATAGAGGCATAAATTCCAATTAAAAACCATTAACAAATATACTTCCTAGATGTTTCAAGCTAGGGCAAGCCAAAAACACAAATTCATGACACAAGCTGACAAGCTATTACAAACACCAAAATAGATGTGAACTCTATACATATGTTTATTTCATAAACTAATGCATGTTCCAGTAGAAATCCTCAAAAGCTTAATCCTCAAGATCAAAAAGAAAAGGAAGCTTGACTAATGTCCAGCACACATTGAGACAAGTTGTGATGGACCAATTTAGGTCTGGATATCTATGGATAATTTAACAGCAGCTACAATAAATTTGCAAATAGTTATACATTATGAGAACAAAATTAGGCAGAGAGGTGAATCTATGATATTTAATAAGACAGCATCATCAACATAATGTTAGTAAGCTACTGCACATTGTGCCTGAAGAATTGGCTATATAGAAGATAAAAAGGAGGTCATAATATTCTTACCCTATGTTTGAAATGGAGAGAGATGGAGCGAGGAGAGGGGAGGGTGGCCAGAATATAGTAATTTAATTTTTAGTATATTCCCCTCTTTTCTCCCACCATCTCTCTCTAATTCAAACATATCCTTGATCTATTTCATCAAAAGTGGCATCTTAAATATCATAAACTAAAATTGTTTTCCAGCTGCTGGGAGAAGCTTAAAATTGTTGCAAATACAAATATGCATACATATCACATACACACAGAGAGATAAAAGCAGTCAAGAACTAACCCAGTTATAATTCAAAAGATACTGGAAACCACAATGAACAGTTTTAGGGCAGTCCATGCTTGCAAATACACCCACAACATCATTGTGCTCCCTGCACTCTGCCCCAGAACTAGCATCCAACAAATTCAAGATGATCCCCACAAGAGGTGCCAATATCATGCCTCGGTTCACTTTCTCTAAAGAATGGCCATGTCGTCTAAGTGACCTGCAAAATTAACATGAAATAATATGAGAAAAAATGTAACCTTCCCCCTTAATTGCAGCTATGGATCACGTTAGGATAAGATATGAAGTCATTTATGAGAAGGCGTAGCACCAATTAAGGATACAGCAAGGAAGATTAGTTTGAGATGGTTTGGACATGATTGGAGAGGTAATTTTTTTTTGGGGGGGGAGGGGGGGAAGGCATGATCACATGGCTCTAAAATAGCCCGAGTGACGTAAAAGTATCTGTGTAGCCAAACCCTATTAGTTAGGATTAAGTTTTGGTTGAGTTGAGTAGACTGACTTAAATTATAGCCAATGTTACTTTGTACCAAAAAACAACAATCCCAAAGTTTATACATTTAAAGAATGATAAGAGATTATTTCATATAAGTTCAATAATACCAACAACAACAAAAAAAGAAAAAGAAAAAAAAAAACATAAATGCTTCAAGAAAATTACATTTGGAAACAAAAACATATTGAATGCAACACTTTTTTTCATGACCCTATATAAATAAAAATTTCCTTATTGCAGCTCCTCACCCAGCAATGAAAAAAGATGTTTCTTTCAAAGTACAATAAAATAATATTAAAGTTGAAAACAATCATAACTTAATTAGAAGAGAGAGAGAGAGAGAACAGCATGAATTTGTATTCCCTAGCACAGAAACTTACAAGTCAAAAATCTCTGCATCCACTGCTGACGTTACATGGTTCAAAATAAAGACAATCAGTTCAGTTAGCCGTCGAAGGTTTGTATCAGTTCCCAACAGGAATGCTTGAGGAATTTCATGGGTACAGAACTCCAATACCCTTGTAAGATTGCATGAGAGATCAAATATTACGCTGCATTTTCTTTGCTGAAACTCTAATACCTGCAAAGATGATTTACAACAATTACATGATCTTTGAAAAAGAAATGACAAGGAAATTCATTAGGTTCAATATAAGAAGGGGGGGGGGGGGGGGGTAATTAAAGCAAGAAGAAGAAAATCTGCACTTGCATAAAAATGAATAACAGTCAAACCATCAGAAACTACAAAAGCTGACAAAACCTTTAAGGTTAAAAAATAATAATATAATAATAATTACTTTGAATAAACTCTCCAGGTCTCATAATAAGTAAGAATTCTACCCATGAAATGATAGAGAACTAACACCAATACAAAACTAAAAACAGTTTTTCCCTATAATGAGTATCACAGCAGGATATACAACTACTTAGCAGCTGCATAAACCAACCCTCAAAACTGAGTATGGCGGAACTAACTTCAATCTGAACCATAATTATAAACAATAACCAGGACTGGGAACAAGTACAGGGTCAATCCAGGTTAATTAAACCATTAGCCAAATGAGACAATTTTGATAAGTCAAATTGAAACCAGACCTGAGAGAAATGAATGCAACAGTAGAGGCAGACACGGATTTTAAAACCCAGGTAAAATCCACTTGATTTGAAATTCAAATCTCTCTCTCTCTCTCTCTCTCTCTCTCTCTCTCTCAACAAATATCTGTCTTTTTTTTTTTTAATAGGTAAGAATAATTTTGTTAAAGGAAGACTACCTTATG
This sequence comes from Castanea sativa, assembly GCF_040712315.1. Classification (NCBI taxonomy): domain Eukaryota; kingdom Viridiplantae; phylum Streptophyta; class Magnoliopsida; order Fagales; family Fagaceae; genus Castanea; species Castanea sativa. Next base: position 33,062,230 of record NC_134014.1, on the reverse strand, counting down.
TACAATGGACAAGCAGAAGCATAAAGAATGAATAAGGTACAAAAAGACAGTGGCTCTAAAAACACCACAATGGAATCACTATTCATAAAACCCAATGTGCAAGACCAATTAGATAAGGAACTAGAAAAGTTGCTAGCAACTGAATCCCCATACTTTCCATATCTTCAAATGTACGCCAATTACGTTCCCTCCATATAGTCCACATAAAACATAATGGAACTATATTATAAATATCCAACAAGTGCTTACACACCCAATTTCTCCAACCAAGCGTAAGATCAACAACCTTCTCCGGTAAGACCCAGTGGATCCCAATGATCCCAAAAAATCTAAAAACAAAGCTCCACAAGTCACATGCAACCATGCAGTGAATCCATCAATGGTTCACTGTCTTCCCGCCATACCAACACATACAAGTATACAACACCAACCATCTTTTTTTTTTAATAAATAACAAAACTTTATAGAAGATAGAAAAGCTCTCTTTATGAGATTATCACAAGTAAGAATTTTCCCCAATGTTTCCATCCAAATGAAAAGGAGACCCACTAACAATGCTCATAAAGGATGCATTAAGAGACTTTTCAAAATTACAATGCTAAGAGAACTCCTCAAAGAAGGCTATCACATCCGCTTCTACCACCCTCCAACAATGCTAAAAAAAGGCCATAGTGAACTCATCTGATCCCAGTGCTTTATCCCCCTTAAACTCACTCACTACCGGTAAAATATCCTCCTTAAACCTCCTCTCAAGTATACTACTCTTAGGGTCCGTTTGGATAGAACTTATTGCTGAAAACTGAAAACTGAAAACTGAAAACACTGTAGCAAAATAATTTTTAAATGTGTAAATAGTGCCGTGGGACCCATTTTTAATGAAAAAGTTGCTGAAAAGTGAAATTTGTGGGTCCATGAACAGTGCACGGATGCACTGTTCATGAGGAGAATTGGTCAACAACAGCGGCTGAAAAAAAAAAAAAAAAAAAAAAAAAAGCTGAAAACGCGCAATGAAGAGAAACGCAGACGTGAACGTGGATCCAAACCCTCTCTTAGTGTCTGTTTGGGAATAACTTATTTAGCTTTTTGCTAAAAGCGTGCTAAAGTATACTTGTACAATGAAAAAATTTGAAAAAGTGAGAAAAAGCGGGAAAGAGAGAGGTTTTAAAAAACTGTACATAAAAACTAAAAGTTAAAAGCTGAAGTTGATGCCAAACAGACTATTAGACTCCCCAATAGTGGCAAAGCCCAACCCATCAACTATACACCTCCACCCTTCCATTTCTTGATACAAAACCATATAGAAATGCACCACCTGATCCCTCACCTCCAAGTCCTCCTCAGAAAACAAACCATCCAACTCCACAACTCCTAAATGATTATACCTTCTATGAGAAATTGCCATCCTTTGAAAAAACATGGAATTCTTGTCACCCTCCTTAAGCCAAACTCCAAGGGGTTGGTTACGTCTGCCTAAATCAGTTGGTCTAGATGTTCTTAGGTATTGTGTGATAAATAGAAATCATATCTATTATATACCACATTAGCATGTCAGTATACCCAGACTGCACCATACAGCATCCACACTACTCACCGCAAGCACATGTAAACAAATTTCCCAAATCAATGTTGTGAAATTTGTCTTTTAATTCATATATTATGTAAAATCGTGCATAGTTGGGTTAATGATATCTAAAGATTGGGCTATAATTTTCCAGCACATTTATTTGTACTTCGCACCACACATTCCAGTGCTATAAAATGTGGCAGGGAAAAAATGGCTAAAAAAATGGGAAAATGTATTATTGTAGGTCACCCAGTTTTGCACTACTACGTTTCAGATTATCCAGCTTAAACCAGGTGGTTTCAATTAATCAGTGTTGTATGAAATCCAGATGCAGGTTAGTCCCATCCCAGGTTCACACTAAGTGAAGTCATTATGCTCAATAGTGGTCCAAATCAACACCCTATTTCCCCAACATTTTGCTACCCTGGCCATTAGGTATCTATAATCAGTATCATCATTAACCAAATTTACTCTAAAGATAAAGATCAGCTGCCGTGAACTTGTTCATCCAATCCATTTAATAGCTACTTCTTCTATTTGCTTGTGATCCTCCAAAAATTGTCTATAACTTTTTCCTCTCACATTCCCTAGCAACCCCACCTCTCTCTCTTTCTCCTTGCTTTTGTTCATTTAAGTCCTCTCAATCTCCCAAAGTGTTGCCAGAAGTCCACCATGCACTATACATGCCACATGTAGGTTGCGTTTGGGATAGCTTAATTGAGTAGCTTATTTTACTATTTAACTTATTTTTGCTACTATTCATGAGACTCATTGCACTCTCTAGTACTATCTATAGGTCACACTATATTATTTCAGTTAACTTTTAACTTTATTTACAGTACTTTCAGCAAAAAGTTTTCAGTTTCAGTTAAATAAGTTGTTCCCAAATGGACCTGTAATGTATGAAATGAGGAAAATAAATAAATAAAACCACCACTTCAACAATAACCATGTTTTGAAACAAACAAACAAACAAAAAACTATTTATTAGTGAGATAAGAACAAGATTACGCATACCTGGAATTTTTCTTGCATTTCTCGAATGGAAACTGAGAATTCTGTCATTGTCCAGCTGAGAGTATTAAATAAGCGGTTGAGGAAAGCTGAGAACAGATCTTTGTCATTGATGCAGGCTTCCCGTAGTAATCTCTTTATAAATGGATGAAGAGGCCCGAATAGAAGTAGTAAAAAATGGTCAGAAGTTATTCAACAGAATAGAGAGAGAGAGAGAGAGAGATCTAGCAAGAATAAAACATCATTATAATCAAAGAAAAAAAACTCTTCACTATTCACCTGGAAAACCACCGACGATGATGATGATTCCCCATGCTTGGAAGAACCAAAGCCAGAACCCCTACACAACCTCAGAAGAATATTGGTAACTGGGATCCAGGATCTTTGATCAAATGCTGACAGCAATGCTTTTGGCAACCTCAGGATTGCTGTTTCATTGTTCTCAAAAGCAGTCAAATATTCCCTGTACTGGACCAGGACTGATATAGATTGAAGGAGAAGATCCTTAAGATCTGCACTTGATATCCTTGGGTCATTGAAGTGGGCGACTACAAAAGTAACCTGATCAAAAAGACATCCGTAAGTAATTTATTTGACCCGCACTATTACACACATTTAACATTCTGAATAGAGCAAACATCATGAGTCTGTTGCCTGACTAACAGGCCCAAGTTTTAGCACATGTAAGATCTAGACATGTAGGAAGTCAGCATATCACATGCATATTATAATTAATTCCAAACTGCATGTAAGAAAAGCAGGTCAAATAATACCATGTACATTGTATCAAAGCAATAAAAACCCCACTATAGAAAATTATTGGAGCTTTCTAAAATTTGGTTGCTTTGTTTAGGACATGGAAGATACATAAATATATGTAGAATTCTTTACAAGAGCTAACCCTGTACTTTGTTTTGTCATTCATGTTGCACATATCAAGAGGCCATTGACAACAAAGCTTATATAATCACTGAAGGATAGGAACATTCTTTTTCTTGATGCATGACATTCCATTTGCCATGATTCCATACAGTTTTAAGTTTCTTTTTTTTTTTTTTTTTTGAGTGAAGTTTTAAGTTTCAAATGACTGAGATAAATGATAAATGTTCTTTCCCATCATCCTATAAGTATGTCACTAATCAATAATCCCGCAATAGATTACTCAAAATAGTTGTGAGAAAGCATTCATATTTTTCAATATACACTCTTATTTTTCCAAATTAAACTCAAAATAGCAAAAATAATTGGAAGAAGACGAAGAATGTTGACAGATGAGACATACAAATGAAGCAAGTCCCTGCTTGACAAATACCGCAGGGGGAACAAATGGGGGATCGCTCTTACGCAACACGTGAAAGCAGTCAACCTGTGACAGAGATTAGAATACAGATTAATAATAATAATGGAAACAGAATGTCAAAATCCCATTAAACATACAGGAAATAAAAATTAAGAACAAGCATAATATGAATGTTAGCAGTAAAAACTACTCATTAAAGTTCATAACTACTGGCTATGTGCGGTTTTTCAAAATCCTAACACGTGACTATTAATTTTGGAAAATATAAAAGATGAAAAGAGCATGAAAAGAGCACAAAGTCATACGAATAAAAAAGGCTCAAGAAAGATCAAGGGTGTGTGCGTGCAGGTGGAAATATAAGTATCAGTACGTGTGGTTGTCTTAGTATCTTCATATTCACCACCACAATTGGAGGACAAATACACAGACACAGGAGAGAATCTTGCTATTGTACCATGCTGATTATGCTGATTAGTAGCCAACCACCACTACTTCACATGCAGGCACACATGTTAAAAGAGAGAGAGCGAGAGAGTCAATATCTTTGAATGTCAAACTGCAATTTCACTATGCAACTCTATAACACCCTAATGTAGCCATAAAACATTCTGTTCAAGCTCACTGCAGTTTGCATTGATTTGATACACTAATGGCAAAAGATGCAAATATAAAACTTGTAACAATGTGCACACACCGCAACAGAAGAAAGAAGAGCAGGGAAAAGAGTTTATATATGCTCATGCAACAAATTAAACAATAACCATTATGTACAACTCTCATATAAAATGATATTACATGCTTTTATGTTGAATAAAGTCTCTATTTACCAGAACTTCCAAGTAAAATTCCGGTATGTAAACAAACACTGAATCTACTCTGCTAAGAACCAGAAGCAATTGGACAATCCACATGCACGTAGCATACATCCCTCTTTGCTTCCATCGAGAAAAGAGAGAAATGCGGTACCTGTAAAGCACAACAGTCACAATTAGAAAATAAGAATGCAAACACTCAACTTTTTTGAATCACAAGGTGAACTGTCACTTTCACCGACTTTCTTTTAAGATTCCCAACTAACAGCAGGGAAGCTTAAATACATACATGTTTTTCTTTTATAAATAATAACCTATCTCATTAATGATAAAAAATGGAAAACCATTCAAACGGCTCTTATATCTTTTTATTAAATGTGAATTTAAAAATCAAACCATTGAATTGCATGTTCTTTATGTTCTTAACATGCATGTCAAATTTTCATCCAAATGGGGTGTTATTTAGTATTCAATCAATAAACTTATTTTTTATGTATAATTTTTTACCACAAAAATTTGAAATTTAAACGTGTCATAAATGACATGACTATTGATCTTTGATCTTCCTAAAATTTTGCAAGCATAGAGGATATAATAAGAACATGCAATCCAATAGTTAAATTTTCAAAACTCACATCTAATCAAAAGATATAAGAGTTTGAAGGGTTTCTCTCCAAACTAGTTTGCAGAGAAACCTTTTCCATAAAAAAGAGAGAACATGGGTATTCACTGGTACACAATGTGTGTACAAGAGACAACCCAAAATAAAAAGAAATTAAGATCTAAAATTTAACATATGCAGGAAATCAAGAAAACTAGAGCAAGAAGATGGATTGTTTAGTCTACTCATATAGAATCATTAAGAACACATTCTTCAATCTCAAAGTTGGAGGTATCTCTTCCCTCAAATGTCCACTCATTCCTTTCTCTCCAAATACACCACATTAAACACAAGGGAATGACCTTCACAGCTGAAATACATTCACATATAGTCACAAAAATTTTCAACAATCATATCTTCCCATAAAAAGATCAGCAGATACCAACTTCATGACAAAGTAAGTTAACCAGGCAACATATGCACCCAAAACATCTGACTCAGTTACAAACTATGATAAGGGTAGAGATGAAAAAGAATAAACCATAAATACAAGCAAAATTGAACTTCAAAAATATTTCATTGTCCTCATCTTACCATGCACAATGTCTCACACAGTCAGTAACTTCTTCATGATAAAGATTCCGAGCTTCTTTCAAACGCTTTAATTGCTCAGTGCAAGTTCCCTCTCTTATTTGTTTATCAGTTTCCTCCAGAACAGAGATTGAATGTGACTGATGAGACATGTAATATGATGCCTACAATCAGAAGATTTTATTTCAGATTATTCACAACATCCCAAAAGAATCTAGGAATGTAACAACAACAGGTTAGTTACTCAGTAAAACAACAATGTAGACAAGTGAAAGGTCTTGAGAGTGGACATGAGAAGAGAATGCTACTAAAGGGGAGGGGGAGGGGGAGGGGGGAAGGTGGAAAATCAAACACAAAACACTTCTTTTCAAACTAAAACAAATTCTCATTTAAGGAAATGCTTTGAAATAACCAGGCATGGCAGTGATTTATAAGTCAAATGATGGGGGAGTTTGAGACCACACATGAGCGGGTGTTAGAATAATGGTTTTAATGATTAAATTCATCCGTTCCTATCAACTTAAGCTAATTTATCATGTGTAATAACAACAATATCAAAATTTTACTCCCAAAATTAACAAATCTTTAAAAAAAAAAATTAAGCTTCATCAAGTGATCAAAATCACTGATATTTTGCTGATGACCTTGAGTCCATGGGGACTTTGACCCTCAATCAATAACATACATACATAAATAGCGAGTGCTTTATCTATTCGCTTCTCTGTATCTTTTTGTTTTTCTCATTTTTACCGTGACACTGCATTTTATAATTTTAAGAAAGTGGATGGATTTCAGTCAAAGCAGTCACATCAATGAAGCATAACAATATGGATATAAGGTTTACAAACATGCAAAAACAGAAATGTTCATCAACATCAAAGCTCGTATACTTTAAAGAAGAGAATTTTCCATGTTGCTTCCTCACCTGCTTAAAGTTTGGTGCAAGGCCTATGTGATACAACAACAGTAAAGCATCCAGAAGTTCTTCTTCTGTTAGTGTAGCTGAAGACACATTACATTCCCTGGGTACAATCATCACATGTTGGACTGGACGATAATCCAATTCAGATTCAGATTGATCACTGGAGCTAGGCTTATTTGCTATCTCATCATTCAAAGTTCCAGCACTACATTCTGCAGCAACATGAGCTGATCTCTCTGGAATATGGTTGCAATGGCCAGTAGAACTTTTGGCTGTGTATATAATTGGATCCTTTGAGATTCTCGTGAAGTCATCATACCGTGAACTTGAACAACAACATGGTTTCTGCCTGGTTAAATGAGTTACTCTGGTTTCTTCGTCATCCATACAGCCTTCCTCCCACCGGATCACTTCCACTTCCTCATTCTTTACAGGATTTGATTTCAATAGATGATTATATGACCCTCCAAGCCTAGATATGCCAGTTCGATGAGGATCATTTTTCAGAAATAAGTACATGGGAAAACTTTGTTGACCGCCCCTATGAAGAAAACCAACATCCGGGTCAGTTTCGCAGCTCTTCAACCAGCCACAGATGTCCCCCATACCAAATCCTTCAGATAGAAAATGGAGTATGACTGTGTACAAAGAAACAAGAACAGAGTTGCTTGAAACTCCGGGAGGCAGTACATTACGATCTGCTCCTCTATTCTTTAATAAAAGATTCTGTAAAAATTTCCTGAACACTGAACCAGGCAACTGAGGAGGTGCAATAGGTGGTATGAATTGAATGACCAAGCGACAAAGGTCCCTATGCTTCTCCTCTATCTGCAAATAGAATTCGTGAGTCAGTTAATGGAAAATCACAACACTAGCATCCAAGACAAATATGCGTATTTTATGCACCTAAATATACTATAGAGAATATACAATTGAAGGAACCCCCCAAACAGTCAAGAAGTCATATTGAATATTTTGCACCACAAGGTCAAGCCTCAAGCATGATAAGCTCTTGTACAAAGAACTTAGAGAATACACTTTAAAAAAATCAGTACATTCCATATGTGAGTAGTACACATAATCGACCTGTCAGGATGCAGCCTAGTGGTTGGAGGCTTGGGATAAGCTGTACAACCAGACATCCTAAGATCGACCCCCACTAGGAGTTCCCCTGGATTACCTGATACACGATTCTGGCGAGTGAGGTCGAGTATCCGTGGTTTACTCCCCAAGGGTGGGTCCAAAGGGGCCTGCCTTGGTAAGATTCCACATCATCAAAAAATATTTAATTGATCGACACCACTCAAACAATAGCAGTTTGCCAAAAATTCAAACCTACATCATATAGTTGGAAGGGGACTTCTTCCTTCAAGTCAAAGATTAAATTACAAGCAGACAAATAAAATATGTGAATTACTTCAACATGGAACTAAGTAACTTTGCAGCAATTAAAAGAGAGACTTCAACCCATTGCTGATTCTTGGTAGCGCCATTTACTAAATAAAAACAGTCATGCCTTCAAGTTCTCACACAAATATGGCCCATCTGTACTTGACTTCTTATGGAATCCCACATAAGTTGGCTATGTACTTGGTTAGATTATGGATATAAGTACTTGTTGGGCTTCTCCACCTACAAGCTTCCTACAAGCTTAAGCTTTTAGGTTAAACAACTTAGTATGGTATTAAAGCCCACTTTGTTTTGGACCATGTGCCAAGCTTATATCTATTTGTTTTAGGTAGGTCTTCAGGGTCATTTTTCATGATTTCAGTTTATTTGGAGCTTAGACATAAGAGATGTCAAAGAATCCCACATTGGGTGGTCTGTGCTTGATTATTGGTATATCTACTTGTTGGCCCCTCTGCCTACAAGCTTAAGATTTTAGGTGGGATGCAGTAACACCTTCTAAACACCTCAAGGTCAGGCATGTTTTCACGACTTCATCAGTATGAATAAAATTTCCCACTAAACTCTAAAAAATGGGTAAAAAATTCAACTGCTACATTTTTTATGCCAGCAACATAGCAACTGGGTGACAACATTCATGTTAAACAAAGACCAAAGGTCTGCTTAGTTCATCATTTCAAAAAAGTAAACTGTCTCTTAATAGAATAAATTTAGAAGCACCAGCATCTTTAATTGTAGAAATAGTAAGAGTATTATGCATGTCTCATATGCTATACCTTGTGAATATGCTATATCAAGATGCCATGCCAACTACCATTTGTAATTGTCAACAAAAAAAAAAAGATTCAAGAGGGAGAGGCAAAAAGGTTATTTGACAAATGGAGAGTATTAATAATAAATATCTGAACTTGAACACGAATATCAATCAGACCAATAAAAAATAAAATAGGAAAATAAGAGTTTGATTCAGGTAAACATAAGTAACCTGAATTCACGTGCAACAAGGTTTTTTTTTACGCCGATAAGTGTGCTTACAAGAGAAAAGCTATGAAGCACGGGTGCGTTTTTAGATTCGAGTGCAGGTACGGGTGCAGGACTCGGTAATTTTTGAAAAAATAAGGTGCGGGTGCGGGTGCGGCGAGGTGCAACGATTAAAAAATTATTAAAAATATTTTAATTTATCTATTTTATATATTGCTAAGCATGCTTTTTTATATAATAATAATAGAAAACTCATATAATAATAATAATAATAATAATAATAATAATAATAATAATAATAATAATAATAATAATAATAAAAATATAGATAATATTAAGTAAAAAAAAAGATGTGGCTCTCACGTTCCCATTAAAAAAGAAAAAAAGAAAAAAATGAAGAGATGGCTCTCATGTGGTTGGTCAGAGAGGCACAAAAGACAAAGAAGGGGCTTTTTAAGTGTTGTCCACTTGTCCTTACCAAAAAGAGAAACAGAAGTTAGCAGAACTCTTAAAAAAAAAACAAAACAGAACAATGGCATACCAATGCCCAGTCCACCGGCGAAGCAAAGAAGACAAAGCAAAGAAGAAGCAAAGATATGATTTCAGTCCACCGGCAACAGTGGCGTAACAATATCCAGTCCAGTCCACCAGTATTTTCGGTTTAAGTTTTTTTTTTTTTTTACCTGCCGATTTCCTTTTTCCGGCAGAAACACACCGATATTCGGCCGATACGACCCAGATTGGCCCGATTTGGCGCCGAGTCAGCGCGAATCAGGAAACGAAAAAAAAAAAAAAAAAAAAGGCGACGCGGCACCGACACGCAGGCAGCCACGTCGCATGCCGCACCCCGCGTTGGACGCCGGTGCAGCGCCTCTGTTGCCGCATCCGTGCTTCATAGGAGAAAAGCCACATGCAAACCTTGTATCCTTCCCTATAAAATGCCTAAATTACCTCTGGGAAAAATGGCGATATCAAGAAGTTGTAAGAGTTACAACAGAGAAATTCAAACTCATTTTTGACACGGGTTTAGAACAAAAATTTGATATAGAATGGTAAGTTGCTAAGTACTAAGTTGTAGATTCCAAAAGTGAGTGAAAAGACTTGATTCATCTTAATCCTTCAAATTCAGATAGAAATTTTTATTTGACTTAATTAGAAAGATTTGCTTCTATTGCATTCTATCTCATGGTAATCACATTATGTGATATTTGGGAACTGCCCTCAATATTTTTTTTAAGGGAAAATTACACTAACCTCCCTCCAGACTACATGCATCCTCTCCTGTTTCAAATTACACATTAACCTCCCTTATGTGTTCCACACAGATCACCATCCCATAAATAACTGATGGGATCTTTTTCCTACATCAAAGAATTCATTAGAATATAAAATGCCAATTTTTCCATTAAAAGTACAATGGACACTTTTAGGGGAAATTAAAACATGGCAATAATATATCGATTGAACATCAATTATTTATACATTAACACTCATGCTTCTTACAAATTTTATGCACTGTTAATACTTATGCTTGATGATGCCATTACAGAAAGTAAAATGGTTCAAGAAATTTGAGTCTCATTGTAAAAACATAAAGAAAATATCCAAAATTTCAAAACCAAAAGAGGAGCAAGTGGTCAGTTTGTCAGGGAAGCAGCAGGATTAGTCCAATTGTTTGGGAGCAAGCTTACTCAAAATAATATTAGCTCCCAACAGTTGGTGCAATACATACTAAACCAAAACCACTGGCCATTGCAACTATAAAAGGAAAATTGGTATTTTACACATTGCACCCAATTTCCAATAGTTTCTGACTACGTCAACGAAATATCCCAACTTTTTTTTTTATATAACGTAGGGAACCTTTCTAATAAAAAGCCCTTTGAACTCACCTCTAAAGAAGTGCAAAGAAGTGCAAGCTAAATGAGAAGATGAGGCAAAATTCAGCAAGTTACTCAAACTTCTTAACCAGTATTTGCATACTTCTATTTTTGAAATTATATTATTAGCATTTAAAAATGAAATTCTTTGTCTTTCACTGACTACTTTTTCACTTTTTGGATCTAAGGTAGCATACACACTCAAAAAAATTATATATATACATACATATATATATATATATAATGTAGTTAAAAATGCACCTTACTAATTGCTTTGGATAAAGCAGTAGTTGTCAAAATCATGCCACTCTCACAGGACACGTCCTCAGATGAACTAGGCCACCACACTGAAGGCATCATGCACTCAAGATCCTCCTTGTTTGGAGACTTCAGTGAAAGAAATCCTTCAAACAAGAATTCAAAATCTGATGACTTCCACCAAAGCATCATTAATTTTTCTCGTCTTAAGATATGACAGGCCAATGCAAGATAAGAATATGATCCTGAATATGGGCATTCTGCTAGAACAAATGGTGCTGTTTTACAACCACATGAAAGGGCATTCATCAGGTGCTCAAATAACAAATGAGATTTTTCAAAATCTAGAAAGACGTTGATAGCTCTATCCAAGCTTAAATAATCATGTGGTGCCTGCCCTCCAAACACTTCCATCATGAATGACATAAATGGACCTCGACCTATATACTCCAAACTCCCAGCATCTGCTTCAAGTATAGAGAAAAATTCTTCACATATCCCATGGAATACAGGATCAAAAAGTTCTTCAAATGAAACAAACCTCTTCAATCTCCTCAATTTCTCAACAGAAGCATGGTCACCCTGCTCTTTCCGTTGCATATCCAAAAGCCTTGACAAGCATTGCAGCAACTGTGTAGCAAAAGAAGTTACAGAGGAAGGAGCTTGAATTGGGAAATAGCCTTCAATCGGGTACTTAAAGGGGCGGGACCCAAAATTTAATTCACAACGTTCACCTTGAGAAAGAGAAATTGCTGGATAATACCCCAAACCAGGCCCCATTTTGCGAATCTCATGAAAAGCCACTCCAAGTGAGATGCCATTCCTGTAGAATGAAATCTCATCATAATCCAAATCTATGCAACATCCAATGACATCACCGACAACCCATGACTGACCATATTCCTCAGCTTTGTTATTCCATTTCCTAACCCTTCTTCCATCAAATGCATATGAATCATCAGCGTCACCTACACCCTTATGTTCAGTGAAAGGGCAAGAAAGAGTTACCCATCCAAGCTGTTGTACACCTGAAGTTTCTAAGATAACTTCATACATCCATTTTCCTTTCCAAACACAAGCATTAGCCCTGGCACTACTGAACATTGCTAAGCTCTCTACAAGCAATGGTGACTTAATAATTCTTATATCACCACAAATGCTGCTATCTTCAAGACCAATGACAAGGGGACCACAACCATTATATATACAAAGTCCATCCCTATTTCTAACCAAAGAGCCCGAGCTCTCATAAAACTTTGAGAACTCACTCTTTGCAATAGAGCGAACAAAATTGCTGTCAACTGGACTAGTCAATGGACCAATTGATTTGTGAGGGAGACCAAATACATATTCAATCATTCGCTCCACAGACTGGTGACAAAAATCATCACAATATGAAACAAGACGGGTTTTTGACGAATTCTCTCTGTCATCCTCACCCTTCAAGATTACAGCCAAACCAGAAGAAAGCCCACCAATCCATAGGCCGTCTTCTGCCATTGGCAATATGCGGAATCACTACAAACCCTCAATTTTTACAGAACACAATCAAAAATCTTCAAAATTCAAATATCCTTCCAGAAATATTGATCCTTTCTAACAACACTTTGAACTCTTGTAAAATCTCCATCCTCCTGACCCTGAAATTTCCAATTCACAACACATATAATTGCAAACACAAGCTACAAAGAACTGTTTGGTTGCTAATAAAACTGAAGGCCAAAAAACAAAAACTAGCAAACACACACAGTCCATTTGTTTGATTATCAAACAATAAAAAAAAAAATTTTAAAAATTATTTAGCTTAGTTAACTAGGGAGCCCGAGAATATGAAAATTTCTCATTTTCTTTGCTTCTGCTTTTTCTCCCTCAGTTTTCTTGGCAACCAAACAGATATCAAATTCAAAAATTCAAAATGAATTTAACTTTTAAGAACTTAAAAAACATAAAAATTCAAAAACTGTCTATAAAGAACTGTTTGCTTGCTGAGAAAACCAGAGGCTAAAATCAAAATTCAGCAAATACAGTCGCTATTCTTTTTTTTCATTTCTTTTTTTTTTTTTAGAAAATGTTATCTATTCATTTGATTTGCCAAACAATACATAAAATTTACTTAGCTAAGTTAAGTAAGAAGCCCAAGAATTTAAAATTTTCTAATTTTATTTGCTTCTGTTTTATCTACCTAAGTTTTCTCCACAACCAAACATAAATGAAATTAAAATGAATTAACTTTTAAGAATTTATAATACATAAAAATTCAAAAATTATCTATAGAGAACTGTTTGCTTGCTGATAAAACTCAAGGCCAGAAAACAAAAACCATCAAATACGCACTGTCTATTCGTTTGATTTACCAAACAATAAATAAAAGTTACCTTAACTGAGTTAAAGTAAGAAGCACAAGAATATGCGAAGTGCTAGTTTTATAGATCCTGTCTTTCTTCCTAAGTTTTCTCAGCAACCAAACATAAATCAAATTAAAATTAATTAACATTTAAGCAATACATAAAACATTCAAAAACAATCTATAAAGAACTGTTTGGTTGCTGAGAAAACTAAAGGCCAAAAAACAAAAACCAGGAAATACATAGTGTTTATTCGTTTGATTTACCAAACAATACATAATAGTTACTAAGCTAAGTTGACTAGGAAGCCCAATAACATGAAAATTTCTAATATTATTTGCTTCTGTTTTCTTAGCAACCAATTAGAAATCAATTTCAAAATGAATTAACTTTAAGAACTTACAATACGTAAAAGTTCAAAAACAATCTATAAAGAACTAGTATTTGCTTGCTGAGAAAACTAAAGGCCAAATACACACAGTCTATTCGTTTGATTTACCAAACAATTCATAAAAGTTACTCAGCTAAGTTAACTAAAGAAGTACAAGAACCTGCAAATTGCTAATTTTATTTGCTCTTGCTTTTTATTCCTAAGTTTTCTCGGCAACCAAACACAAATCAAATTCAAAATGAATTAACTTTTAAGAACTTACAATTCATAGAAATTGGAAAACAATCTACAAAGAACCGCTTGGTTGCTGAGATAACTAACCAGCAAGTACACTCTGTCTATTCGTTTGATTTACCAAACAATACACAAAAGTTACTCAGCCAAGTTAAGTAAGAAGCACGAGAACATGCAAGTTTCTAATTTCTATTGCTTCTCCTATTTCTCGGCAACCAAACAGAAATCAAATTTCAAAATTTGGGAACGAAAATTGAAAATGAATTTTTATGTTATAACAACTTACAGGAGTGGCTCATGCTCTTCTTCTATTCTCGCTTCGGAACAGTGAAAGGCGGCGGAGGCAAGGCATGCTAGGGTTTTGCAGAGACCGTTGATTGAGAGAGAAAGAGAAAGCTTTTAAAGAGAGAGAGCGTTTTAGAGAGAGAGAGTTTGTTTTGGATTTTCTAAATGTTCGCCAAAAGTTTGGGGAGAGAAGTGAACGAACGAACCGAAGCCATAGGTTAGGGACAGTCAGACAGAGCAGCCGCGCCAAGCCAACTCAGCTGTGAGAGAGAGAGAGCTCAATCGAACGAAAATTGACCGACACGTGTCCACCTCGCGTGGGACTTACGGGTTGCTGACGTGGACGCTCAGCTAATGTGCTCCACCAGGTACAAACCGCCTTTTGTGCTTCAAAGATGAAAAATTATTTTCCCCTCCCAAAGTACCACCATAAATGAATATTTTTTCATCATATAAATGATGGTTTTCACTCATTAATCTTATAGTAGAATTTACTATTTATGTGAGAGGAAACAATACGCATGTATATAATACTCCAGGAGTACCTAACCATTTTCCTTGGAAGAGTATTGTTCTGTTCTGTGACTCGGTCAACTCAGGCTACTCAGCTATTTTCAAAGGTCCCTTCTAAAAATTTTATAAAAAAAAACTATTTTCAAAGGCCAAGTTGTCACTATAGTGTGCTACTCAGACGGGGATCAAGGAATCAATGATTTTTTATATGCACACGTGACTCTAATTATTTCCACTTTTTTTTTTTTACCAACAATTAATTTTGCTTAAATTATGCAAAATACACAAAGGTCAGAATTTATAGGTATGACTTATCCTAAAAGTGTGAGTATTGTAGATTAACTTGCATTTTTTGTTGTTTTTAATGGAGAAATTAAGAATTTAAATTTTTCAACCCTCAATTATTATCATACATTTAAAAAATAAATAAAACAAAACAAAAACCAAGAGTACTATAAGTTCATGCCAATAAACTTAAATTTTTATTATATTATTGTGTTTGTTTAGCAAAAAGAAAATTCATTCCCTTAGTTTTTTCAAACTCTTGTTGTCACACGTTTGGTAAACAAAGACTAAAATTTACAAATTTTTACCTCATGTTTAACAAATAAATTATCAAAAATTACAGATTATCAAAAAGATTATTGATTAACTTGGAGAATCTAGATACAACATTTAAACAAATAATAATCTATATATAGGTGGAGATTCAAGTTTGTATAGACAATCATACTAATTTGTCCAAAAATGTAGTAATAACTTCACAATCTAATTTGGTGGCTAAACCCTTTGTTAATTCTTTTTTTCCATGGTAGCAACCAGCTAACCCCTTGTTTTGTTATAGTTTTTAAATTAATATTTCCAATACAGATATGTATAACTTGGTTCCCCTTGTTTCTCAGAAAAAAACTTGGCTCCCCTTGTTTCTCAAAAAAAAACTTGGTTCCCTTATTAATTTTATTTGGCCATATCCATAATTTAAAAGACAGGGAATGTGTGCTGCATATGTTTATATAAAAACATCGTCATCAATATACAAGTCACTGTGCATGTTGTGTAGTATCTTTACGTAGCACTCTTATATATCATTATATCAATAATCATTACAAAAAGTTTTACACTAATGTCGTATATGATACTTCAAATGACATGTTTGATTTACTTGTTAAAAAAAATTGACATGTTACATTTCAATCATCTTCAGGTGACCGTTTGAAGAGGTTGTTCCATTATTTTATATATATATATATATATATATATATATATATATATATATATATATATATATATATATATTTATATTTATATATATCCAGCTGCAAATTAGAGCTAGCAGCCTAGCAACATCAATTGGCTGTATTAATGGACAAAATTGATTTTTACTTGCACTTGATACTAATTCAAACAAAAAATTGACTTGGTTCTAGATTAAAACCTTTATAAACTCAGAATTTTTTTTTTTTAATTTAATAAAGGTGAAATTTGTTTGAGAGGTACTCTGATGCCTCTCAAATCAACTGAATCCAAATCCTCCAAACATTTGAATTACCATGGAAATTCATTGCCTTGATTGGATTTTTGTTTTTATTTTTGGAAAAAGGTGCTTCATAAATAAACATTAATCAGCTAATAACGCATACATCTTAGCCTAATATAAATAAAATTTGAAAATGAAAACTACATTCAGTGGAGTATTTCAAAAACATCTTCAGCCGTCATTCATGTCCCTTATAAGAGCACTCACATCAGCTCTTGTATAAGTGTGTATAATAAAAAAAATGCTCAAATTTACACATTTTTTATCAAAAACAGTCCACATCAGCTCATGCATAACTGTCTATATTTTACATGCTCCTTCAAATTGCTACAGTACCGTGTAAATTTACACAGGTACTGTAGCTCGGTTATCCAATTTTTTAATAATTTTCAGTTCGCTCGTTTTTTCTCTCTCTTCTCCCAGTTAATTGCTCATCCCCACGCACAAACACATCCACACAGATACACTTGCTAAAAAAAAAAAAAAAAAAAAAGACAGAGATACACAAACACGGAGCTCGTGGATCGTGGATCGGAGCTCGGGTCGGAGTGTTGATGGTGGATCGGAGTGTGGATCGTGGGTCGGAGCTCGGATCGGAGCTGTGGATAGTGGATCGGAGCTTGGATCGGAGTGTGGATGATGGATCGGAGTATGGATCGTGGGTCGGAACTTGGATCGGAGCTGTGGATGGTGGATCGGAGCTCGGATCGGAGTGTGGATGGTGGATCGTGAGTCGGAGCTCAGATCGGAGCTGTGGATGGTGGATCGGAGCTCGTGGCTCGGATCTGTGGTGGATCGTCGGATCGGAGCTCATGGCTCGGAGCTGTGGTGGATCGTCAGATCGAAGCTCGTTAGAGCTGTGGTGGATCGTCGGATCGGAGCTCGTGGCTCGGAGCTGTGGTGGATTGTTGGTCGGAGCTCGTCGGAGCTGTGGTCTAGAAAATGGGTACAGAGAGAGAGAGAGAGAGAGAGAGAGAGAGAGAGCAATTTCAAATGGGTAGAGAGAGAATGAGGCGGGTATGTATATAGGTAGTTAAAAGAGAAATAATAAAATTTTTGATAAAGTTGATTATTTAATTAAAAGATGGGTTAGAATAGATGAACTGATGTAGGTATTTTGTAAAAGTGATAGTGTAAAATAGAAAATGTAGATTTTTTGTGTAAAATAGAGGAAATTTTTAAAAGAGCTGATGTGGTTGCTCTAACCAAAGCATCTATACATATATACGTTTTCTCTAACACTATTTCACCAGCATTTAAGAGCACTCATATAATAATAATAATAATAATAATAATAATAATAATAAGGCAAAAATGCAAAACTGGTCCTATAACTTTCAATTTTTTTCATTTCAGTCATTTAATTTTCAATTTTGTCATTTCAGTCCTCTAACTTTCAATTGCTGTCAATTTGGTACTCCGTTAAACTTCAGTTATGTCCTGCCGTTAATTGAGCCAAAACGACATTTTGACTCTCTTTTCTTTTAATAAATTTCGGGATTTAAAAAAAAAAATCGAGGATCACTCACAGAAATTTACATCTCACAACCTTACCTTCCCAAACACCAAAATCCCCTCCCACCCTTATCTCAAAAGACTCTATGCTGGACTCCATTGCAGACACTATGACGGCCTCCATCCCTTCCCACCCTCACCAGTTTACAAAATTCCCCAACCTCTCTTCTGCTTCTTCTTCTTCTTCTTTCTTTCGTTTCTACTTTAACAATCAACATCATCGATCAATCAAAACAATGCGTATCGCAACCAAAAACCTCATACTCACTCTCCTAATTCTCTCTCTCTACCCTCTCTCACTCACCGCTCACCCTTTCATCTTCATTCTCTCTCAAGATGATCTCAAAGACGCCACCTCATCCTCCTCCTCCGACTCACCCGATCCCACCCCTCTCCATGACTCGTCCAAGTAAGACGAGTTCGGCTCCGAGTCCAACTCGCCTCACAAGTCCGAGGACAAGATCGACCCTAGCTCATGGCGCCCGATCTTCGAACCTAACTCCTCCTCGACCCCACCCAATCCAGTCCCCGCAATTTTCGGCATTTTATTTGAATTTTTTTTTAATATCAATTTTTTAAATTTTCTTTAAATTCCAAAATTTATTATAAAAAAAAAGCTAAAACGACTTCGTTTTAGCTCAATCAACAGCATGACATAACTGGAGTTTAACGGAAGACCAAATTGACAACAATTGAAAGTTAGAGGACTGAAATGATAAAACTGAAAATTAGAGAACTGCAATGAAAAAAAAAAACTAAAAATTAGAGGGTCAGTTTTGCATTTTTTCCTAATAATAATAATTTTACACAATTTTGCCTAAAAAGACCCACATCAATCAGAGTATTGATTGTGTAAAATTACAAATTTACTACAGTAACCATATAGATTTACATGGACTAGGGTTGTCCACGGGTCCGGTCGAGTCAGGTTTGGGTCTAACCCGCATCCGACCTGATTAAATCAGGTGAACGGAAAATAGACCGGCGGCCGACGAAGCGAGTCATCGATTGAGCGGGTCAGAGCCTTGGGTGATTTCGGGTCTCAAGCACAACAACATTTCAAAACCCATAAAAATCTTCTCAAAATCCAAACAAAAAAAAACCATAACAATATTCAAAAAAAAAAAAAGCCATAACAATCTTCTCAAAATCCAAACTAAAAACCCTAGATCTATGAGACTAAATCAAAATAAAAACCTAGAACAATCTTAAAATAAAATAAAAAAATCAGAACAAAGAAATTAAAATCCAAACCAAAAACCCCAGATCTATGACTAAAACGAAAAAGAGAAGATTAAACCAACAACACCACCACCATTCCCTCCCTCACCACTAACCAACACATCCATCACAAGATCAATACAAAATTTAAAAAATAATAATAATAATAGAACCTTTTTTACTGACCCACCATCAAAATGCACATATTAGAGTATCAAGAGGAGATTTCAAGTTGATCAAAGAAGGCTTGTGGAGTTTGAGACTCAACCAAGGACGGCGAGTGCAACGACGAAGGGGCAAAGTCGGCAATAGGTTTGTGGAACTTAAATCAATGCTGGCAGACTGGGCAACGTCAGTAAAGAGGCTAGTGTTAGGGGCGGCAACAAGGCCCACCTTGGTGATGGCGGCAGCAAGGAGGCTAGGTTATGGATTTTAGTGAGAAATTAGAGAACGTGAGAGAAATTTTTATGCTTTCTGAAACTCAAACATAGAACAAAGTACAGACCCATCATCACTGTGTTTTTTTCTTTGTAAGAATTTTGGGTCGGGCGGGTCAGTTTACACGGGTTAGAAGTCAAGGGACCCAAAACCGACCCAAATAACCGAATTTTAAAATTAATTGACCCGCACCCGACCTGTATGGACATTCGGATCCATCCGTGGCCTTCAGGTCTGATCGGGTCAGACTCTATTTATTTTATATTTTTTTAACATATCCCAAGGATAAAGAAAAAATTGGATAATGGATATTCTATGTGCAAAAAGATTAATAATTTTTAAAAAATAAAAATATATATTTTAATGAAATATAGGGTAACATAGGTTATCTGATGTTGGATGTTTTAAAAAACGAGTATGTAAAATAGAAAATGTAAGTTTTTATTCTAATATAAACATAATCGTTTGCACGAGCTAATGTGAATACTCTAAGAAATTATATTTATTAGTTGCATGTAGAGGTGTGCAGAATATCCGCTTAACCCGCTAACCCACCCGACTCGCAGTCGACCCGCTGCTCCATGCAGGTCATTAAGTTTGGCGGTTTGGATTGGGCGGGTTAGACCCCCAAAATAGCAAATTAGGTTGGGAAACAGATTGAAACATTGCCAACCCGCTACAACCTGACCCACCCACTTAATTATAAATACATAGAAAAATATATATTATTTCAAAATTTGTAACCTATCTTTTGTATTAAAAGCTAATCCATTCATCTAATCAATTTTTATAGCTAATTAGTAACAATTTCTTAAACAAAATATAAAATGTCAACATTGAAACCCTAAACTCACTTCAGTCGTATACTACATACACTCTGTATTTAGTCTTCACCTTCAACCAACATTGAAGCATTTCTTATTTGTCATCCCTTCAATTCTTCACCTTCCATCAATTGCGTACTCTTCTAGACAACCACAAAGATAATTGTTTTTTTGTCTTGTATTGTTTAATGTTTGTATCTATGCATGTTGTTTGTCTTTTATATTTGGGCTCCATATATTTTTGTAAATCTACAAATATTTTGTCTTTTGACCCATTTTATATATTATAAAAAATGACCGCTGCACACTTTTAGTGCGGTGGTCGCTCCACAAGTATAAATGTTTGTGGAGTGTGGGGGGTAAGGGTCGGAGTTCAAGTCTCTAGGAAGAAGCTTCACACACATATACACTTAGATTAGGCTAGAGTAGAAATTCTATATTGTATAAATATATATATATATATATATATATTATAAAAAATGTAAAATGACATGTAACTTAGATTGAAAAGCTATGTCATTTAGTTTCTAATAATAGAATTAGTTTTACTGTTGTGCACGTTTAATACTTTTAGTGATTCTTAACTTTTTATAGTTTGTAATACAATTAGTTTAAGCACCAATAGTAGTTATCTTTGTATGTAAATAAATATACTTTGTAGTTTATCAAAAGAATAATGTCAACCCGCCTAATTTGTCGAGTTGAAACCGCCAAAATTTGTAACCAAATATGGTATTTTTTTTTTTATCCCACTAAATTGTGCCTAAGTAAGAACTAAAAGGAGAATAATGCTCTGTTTGTTTCAGCAATGACGTTTTCTAGAAAACGAGTCATTTTTCAAGAAGTATTTTCTATAAAACTATCTCATTTTCTAATATTTGGTAGCAACTTTAAATGAGTTGAAAAACAACCTCCTAATTTCCCTTATTTAGCTTGCTGTGAGATATAGTTGTTTTCCAAAAAAATTTAATGGAAAACAATCTCTAAAAATAAGTCATACTTTTTATGTTAACCAAAGATAATTTTCCTTTGACTCATCTTTTTTTATGCTACCAAATACTAGAAAAGATGAAAAATTATCTTTACACAAAATTTTTCATCGAAACAAACAGAGCGTAAGAGTATATTCTAAAAAAATACGGAAAAAAAAAAAAGCATAAGAGCAAGTATACCCAATTGTTTCCCAGATGGTGATTTTTTGTAGAGAGGAGTATATTGCACTTCGCATATAGTAACGCTACAGTTCACTAGATGCGCACTCAAGCCTTTAGATTCCCCTATTGATGCTCTCGGTCACTCAAGGTGCGTACTGCACACCACGCGCGCATTATAAACACTTCCCCTATTATGAGTTTATGACCTCATTGTTGACTCTCCGCCTCCGTTCCTTTCCTTTGTTCCTCGCAATCACATACCTTTTTAGCTTTTCCACTACTACAAAAAGCGAGTCAAACTTGAATTGCTTCATTACGTTTAAGCTCAATAAACTCTTTGCATCAATACATCAAGAAAAAGAAATTTCAAAAAGTACTTGGTGGCAAACACCATCACGTGTTCAATTAAGGGGTGTTAACATTAATTTGGTTGAACAACTCATGTGATTTGCCAGAGTTGGACGTGTTCTTTTTTAAATCAATGGTTGTCATGGGTTACACGTTGAACTAGAGGACATTTTGGTGGTGACTCATGACAGGAGAGGGATCCAGATTCCAGATAAGGTTTTTAGAGCCTGTTTTTTGCTTCTTTTTGCATGCTGGATGACATGATTAATCAACCAATATTGGGTAAACGGTCTCTTCTTCTTCCTTTTATTTAGGTTCACCTTCTTCTTCCTCTTCTTTTTTTTTTTTTTTTTTTAGAAAGTTTCAACCTATGCCATAGTTCCCTATCATCAGATAAAGATACTGTGTAAGCGGGGATTGAACCAAAAATCTCTTATACAACCATCAGAGACTTTACCAGTTGAGCTAACTGGAACCCACTTCACCTATTTATAGCCAAGGGCCAAATTTATCATCACATCAATTCTACTCTAACGCCAATTTGTAAGATTTGTGTAATAAAATTTATAAGATTTGAGTGATAGTTTAACGGTAATTGTATTATTTTTATTTGTGATGTCTTTTGCCCGAATCTTACAACTTTCATTTCTCCACTAAATCTTGTCTTTCAAAGTGCTTGCTTTGATGCTCAATTTAGTGGGAAGAGTGAGTGAGATTTGTTTGTTTTATTTTTGATAAATGTGATATTATTTCAACATTTGATGTTCATTTATGATGATTGTCTTTTATTATTAAGTCAAAATACTAATTAGTTTTATATATAGACGACAATCAAACCCTAAATTCCTTATTTAATAACAAAATATTTTACCAATTGAGATAATTGTAACCCATGAAAAGTGAATAAGAAATTAGATACCAAATGCCAATCTTTTTTATGCTAAAAAAATAACCTTCTAATTAAATGACTGACATACACACCAAAAGTATTGTGGCACAATTAGTTTACATTCTCTTGGTGTTTCAATTATTGAATTATCTACAAAATACAAGCATACACCCTGTAAGGCACTTTCAAATCTTCAAATATATATATATATATATATATATATATATATAGAGAGAGAGAGAGAGATGGGTTCAAGTTACACTTGGTATAACACTCACCCTTTTTTAAACGGTTGAATTTAAGTAGATCCAGTAGTTAAAAAAAGATCCTCATTATTACAAATATTCTTATTAAAATCTCATTAATTACCCTCATTTATTACATTCTAAACCTATCTCTAAACCCAAAAATGTTTGACATCCAACTCTCTCTCTCTCTATGTTTCTCTCTCTCTATCTCCTCCACCATTATTCCACCTCTTCAGGTTGCCAACAGAAGAAGAAGAAGAAAAAAAAAAAACACTAACGATAGAGGTTTGTGAGTGCTGAGTTTTTACTTGAACCGCCGCGCCAGGGTAGAAATATATATAGAGATTGGCCGGCTAAGAAACTTGTTGAACAATAGATGAGATGATTTTGTATGCCACCTCTTATTTTGACCAAGAAAATTCAACACACAAGAAATAGAAACGTGAGATTTAAACATTGATCCAAATAATTGAATACAAAATCATATAATAAACATTTTATTATTGATCAAAGCCCTATATTAAAAAAATGTTTGTCATATATAGCAACATCAAGCACCTTCATTTATAGAATTCGTATATGCATCATAAATTTCTATATCCCATATCCAAATCTGCAATGTCATGCACATGCCTCTCTGCGCCCGCTGCTCTTGACCTAAATTCAATTAAGGAGTACTATAACAGATTATTTTTGCTTCTACTGGCAACCTGCTGTTGTGAAATTTTAAGGTACTCGTAAATGTATGAGTCGTACCGAAGTATAGTTTGATAAGAACGAGGTCGAACTCACAGAGACTTGAATGAACGTAGGAAAATTAATTAAACCTTAACCAAATTAATCATAATCTAGTTTAATAAAAATTGGTTTTTCTGAGATTAAATAAGCTAAGCAAATAATAAAATTAAGCAAATGGTTAAACTAAGCAAAAGATATAAAGCAATAAAAAGATGTAAACAATCAAAGGAAAGGAATTATGGTTTTGGAATCCGCTTTGTAAGTCATATCAGCATATATTTATGATCATTAATTTTTTTCCCAACCACTATATGATAATCTAGAAATTAATCTTGCTATCACAGAAAATATTCTCATTAAAATTCTTATTTTAAAAATCAAAAGCATGTTCTTCTTCACTTCTTATGTATAAAATCAAATCATCAATTGTATCTATAGCCAAACAAATCACAAGATATATCCAATTCTAAAAATCGAATCATAAATTGTATCTATTGACAGACAAATCACAAGCAATATCCAATTTTATAATCAAGAATTAATAAACCAAGCATTCAACTAATTAAGATAAATCCTAAATTATGAGAAAAAACATGATTGAACTCATATCTAGAATCTCATCTTAGTCAATTGATATGAAGTAAGAACAATTTAAATCATTAAAGAACAACTATTGTGGGAACAATCAAATCACATAAATATTACTAATAATCCTTAACAAGGTTTCATCCTCAGCCCTAATTATAAATTTAGCTACTAATGGTAATTAAAATAAAACTCAAAAATAAAATACTAAACATTAAACTAGACAAATAAAATAAAACTAACTGTCATGGAAGAAAACCAAAGAAGTAGCCGCACTCTTTATGTTCAGCCCCCAGCCCTAGTACTAGTCTCTCTGAATTTTGCACTAAAGAGTCTTTAAATAGGTAAAGGAATCCTATTACAAGTTGAATTTCCGTTCGGAGAAACCCATTTAACGTCAAAATTCGGACTTTTGGTAAACTACAAAAATAAAATACTAAACATTAAACTAGACAAATAAAATAAAACTAACTGTCATGGAAGAAAACCAAAGAAGTAGCCGCACTCTTTATGTTTAACCCCCAGCCCTAGCACTAGTCTCTCTGAATTTTGCCCTAAAGAGCCTTTAAATAGGTTAAGGAATCCTATTACAAGTTGAATTCTCGTTTGGAGAAACCCATTTAACATCAGAATTCGGACTTTTGGTAAACTACAAAGTTGTAGCCCTTTAAGCTAAATTTCCAGCCCAACTTGAATCATC
Organism: Castanea sativa; assembly: GCF_040712315.1. Lineage (NCBI taxonomy): Eukaryota > Viridiplantae > Streptophyta > Magnoliopsida > Fagales > Fagaceae > Castanea > Castanea sativa. Next base: position 33,036,935 of record NC_134014.1, on the reverse strand, counting down.
TCGATTGGACATTTGAGTTGAAAGTTATGCCAAAAATACTAATTGATGTGCAGGCTGGAATCCTAATCCGAATTGGACTTGGATTCGGTGCAAATTTCCTTTGATTCCTTGCTCCAATTGGACTTAAATTTAATTAGATTGGCCTTCTTTAACTTCATCATGACCCTTGTAAATGTAAAGTCCATTAGCATTCTTCTATGCACAAATTCACTTATTTAATTCCATTCTCCTACAAAAGATAAATTCACGCAATAAGATTCAATTAAGCACAAAATTGATTATTCAACATTATTTCAAAACCAAATATAAAATGCATGAATTAACTCAAAATAAGTATGATAATGCTTTCTAACAATGATATAAATATGCAAAATTAAGCTATTATCAATGTACATCACCTGTGATCATTAGTGTTCGGTTTTTTTTTTTCTTATGCTGGCAACCTGTAGAGGTGGAACAATGGTGGAGGAGACAGAGAGAGAGAGAAACGTAGAGAGAGAGAGAGTCAAACGTCAAACGTTTTTGAGTTTAGAGATAGGTTTAGAAAGTAATAAATGAGGAATAATTAATGAGATCCTAATCAGAATATTAGCATTAATGAGGATATATTTTTAACCATTAGATCTACTTAAATCCAATTTTTAAAAAAATGTGTAACTTTAAAGAGTTACACCAAGTGTAACTTGAACCCATCTCTCTCTCTCTCTCTCTCTCTCTCTCTCTCTCTCTCTCTCTCTCTCTCTTTATATATATATATATATATATATATTAATAGGTAAAACTCAGAGAAAAATAAATTAGAATTTGAAATTAGAATCCAATTTTGTGTCATGTGTCTAAATTTATGTGGGGACCACACTATAGTTATCCACTTAAGTTTGTACCATGTGTCCACTTAAATTTTTTAATCTTTGTGACAAGTGGGTTAATGAGTGCAAAATACTAAAAATAAAATTTTAATGAACTATGAAATTTAAAAAAAAAAACCAATCACATATACTCAATTAAAATCACCACACAAAAAATATCATCACACATTCTATTTTATTAAAAATTAGAAAAAACTTATTATAAGTAGTATTAAATTAAGGTAATAATTTTAATATGTAATTAATTACGTTTTCTTTTTAAAAAAATTGACTAATTATTTATATTTTTATGATAAAAATGTGTTTAATTTTAAATATATCCATATTTATGCATGTATTACATGCTTTTTTTTATATAATAATTTGACTAATTATTTTTATAATAAAAATTATGTTTAATTTTAAATGCATTAATGTATTTGCATGAGTTACGTGAGTGGTAAAAATTCCCGAATAAACATTTGGGCTTTGGGCTTTATTGACGGGTACCAGTTTGTTTTTGATTAAGGCCTCCAGGCTCACAAGTTAGTCTGCGCTGTAAAGGTCCAAGGAGTTGTCCGAGGAGGAATGTCTCCTCGGACAGGCCCAGCAATATCCCTGGGACTGGCCAAGAAGGTTAAAGGCAGAATTCTGGAAAAACTGATGGGTAAGAGGGTGATCCAAGCACCCTCTAGACGCAAGGATGTGATAGAAATATCTAGAGAAAAGGCTGCTACCTCCACATTAAAGACCCTGCATCTACCTCCCTGGCCGCATTAATGGGGAAATGACCTCTGAACAGTAGGATGCAACCCCCCCTACTATTTGTTTGAGGACTTCAAGGTGGCGGTGGATAAAAAAGTATCTAAGGGAAAGATTTGTACGACACGTGGATGAACAGTGAAGAGGAAGAAGTATATAAGGAGACGAGAGAGGAAAGAGAAGGAGATCGAGACTTTCTGTTAAGAATAAAATAGGAACGAAGGACTATAAACTTTGGCCTAAAGAGAGTATATTTAAACAAATCATCCTCGACTTACGTCCGAGGAGATCTATTTGTCATATTTGTTCATCATTTGCACAAATTGTAACACTCTAGCCTGTTAATCGAACTTCCAATATCCCGAGCCTAGGTTTCAAACTCATACTCTACAAATTTTATTGTATAAGGCTTATTGGGCTTGAGCCCAATATTCCTTTTTGGGTCCAGGTGCAATTGTGCACTTACAAGTTACATGCTAATTCACTTAATGTGTATGTGTTGATACCTATTTTTGCAATGCATTTTTTACAAGTCTAATTCAGCTAAGCCTGACTTCCTTGTGAACTCAATTCATGTATTATATTTATTTTATTCTTTTTGGCATGGCCCAAGCCCATGCGACATATTGAGGAAAATGAGGAAGTGTCGTTTGGAGAGTATAGGTTGGTTTCTTTTGGATATTTTGTATGAGCATAGCATATGTGTGCTACAGAGTGGGCAAGGGACTCTAGTATCATCTTATGCTTATAGAGGAGATCTTGTAAACAAAAGCTCATTCAGCCAACAATGATTCTCCCAATTCTGAAGCTTAGGGATGGAAATACTGGTATAGAGGAATCTTCCTTCTCTTTGTCACGACCTCTCTTAATTTTCTCTTCTTGATGTATGTGGGTCGAAGTTTCAAACCTATTGTTTTATGTATTTATGTTATTGGCATTTTAATTTCTCTATTGTTAAAGCACCATTAGCCTCTTTTTACTAAGAGAGCGTTTGGATCCGGCTGAAAGCTCACACGTCTGGCGTTTCAGCATTTTTTTTTTTTTTTTCAAGCCATGATTGTTGACTTTTTCCATGAACAGTACCAGTGGGTTTTAATTTTTGTTCACTGTTCATTGGTCATGAACAGTGATTTTAGGCCAATGAACAGTGATTTTAAGGGTAAACAATGTTTTTTACACATTAAAGAATTATTTTGCTACAGTATTTTCAGTTTTCAGTTTCAGCTGCATCCAAATGGACCCTAAGTATTGAATTTTTATGCATTTATGCATTTTTTATTTGATACTCTCTACAAATAATCACTTCTAAATAATCTAAGAGGAGATTTGGATCGTCTTACATTTTTTGCCCTTGTGGTAAAAGGTAAAACGTCTCCAATAATGTAATTTATAAACCATAATTAATTTTCAGGAAATTATGTGGGGGAGGGGGGGGGGGGAGGTAAATGAAACTAATTAAAAAGAACTTGAATTTATAAATTTCATCTAAGCCAAAACATTTTGCTTACTTTTTTTGTGGATCTTAATGACCTAATAGTAAAATGGGTGGAGGAGCTCAAGTATAGCAAATTCAACATTGGACCCATTTATATGTTTAAATTGGATCTAAATATAACTTTACCCTTGACTATTCTCACAACTCATAAGTTATTCCAACTACATAAATTTGAAAGTAGATAAAGTAAAAAGGTCATTCACTTCATGTTCCATTATCATCCAAAACGTATTGTGGCTTCTCCAAAATGCATTGTATGTATATATCTATAGCATAGGCAAAGAAGTTAGTTATATTGACTAATTTAAAGTTGCACTTTTATATTAAAAGTTAGAAGCATTCATTGTACCACCAAAACATATCTTTGGCATGATGGAGTGCATGTAAGGTGTGGGGGTCAAAGGTTGGAGTTCAAGTATTCAGGAGGAAATTTCACACACATATACATTTTGATTATGCTAGAGTTGATTTTTTATCTTGTATCCAAAAATAAGAAGCATTCATTGTAATTTACCATTTAACATGATCATATACACTAAACGATATTTGAAGGCCAAAAAAAAGTCTCAATGTAATTTTAAGTTTAGTGGTGGCTTTGAAGATTTAGGAGAGATTGTTTTGTGGGCTTGGGCGAAATAAGTTTTTCTTCTTCCTAAATGTTATACTTGGGCATTACGAGAGGCAAGGCTTCGCCCATGATGTATTCCCATGTCAACACATGAGAATGTTATATGAATTAACATTAGAGCATCCACTGCAGATGTGCCAAATGTTCCAAATGCCAAATATTTGGCACATTTGGCACATCAAACACAAAATACCCTCATTCATCAGATAGGCTAAATGTTGCAAATTTTTGCAACATTGAACAGTACCGTGGCAATTTTGCCATGGTACGGACAGGTGTGGCAAAATATATAATCTTATTTTATTACGTTTTCTCTCTCCTCACACAGATATCACTCTCTCTCCGTCTTCACATCTCTGTCTTCTCTCTCATCTCTGTCTTCTCACTTCGTCTTCCACAGCACGCCGATCACCAAAGCCCACCACTCAATGCTGCCGATCTCACCAAAGACTCAACACCGCCGACCATCTATCTTCTCTATTTCGCTTTGGGTTCTTTTTTTTTTTTTTTTTTTTTTTTTCCGTTCAAGTTTTTTGGCTGTGGTTTGATGAATGGCTTAGGCAATGGGTGGGTTTGGATGGGCAGATTGGTGGTGGGTGCGTTCGGGTTGTGGGTTATGGATTAGTGGTGGGTCTTGTGATTTGGGTGTAGTGGGTTGAGATTTTGGTCAGTGGGTTGCGATTTGGGTTTCAGTGGTGGTGGCTGGCCAATTTGGGTGGTACTTGGGTTGGTGATTTTCGGTTTGCGATTTGGGTTTCGGTGGTTATGTTTAAGGTTGGTGGTTTTTGGTTTGCTCGTCGTGGGTTTGCCACCATGGGTCTGGGTTTGCTCACCATGGGTATGTGTTCTGTTTGCCGTGGGTTGGGTTTTGCTTGGTGGAGACCGTGGGTTGCGTTTTTTTTTTTTGGTGTTCAATGTTAATGGTAAATTGTGGGTTGCTAGTGGTGGTGGTAGTGTCAAGTGTGTAGTGCAGCAGTGGTGAGCTGGTGCTAGTGGTGGTGGTGTCAGAAGATTTGTGGTGGTTCTCTTTTGTTATGGTGGTGGGTGCGTTGATGATGATGATGGGGAGAAATTTAATATATTATTTTAATTTGTTGTAAATGTTATTTTAATGTATAGAATTGAAGTATAAAACATCTGATAAATGAGATGTTGTAAAATGATGTGGTAAAATAATAAAGTAGGGTTTTGGTATTGCAAAATGACATTTTTTTTTGCAACATCTGCTACGGATGCTCTTAGCATGTCTAAAATTTTTCTTTTATTTTAGTATAAAAATTGATTTTTCCTATTTTACATAAACAGTTTGCAAAATACCAACATCATATTGCTTATTATACACAATATTTTTTTTAAATAATCATTTATTATTTTTTCTCTACCAACACACTATCTCTCTTCATTTGATGGACACTAAAGAGAGTAAGAGAATAGATAGATAGAGAGAGAGAGAGAGAGAAACAAAACATATTAAAGCAATAAAATAAAAAGTTACCCGTATATATTTACACAGTTAGAGCACTTGCGTCAATGCTTTTATAATATAAAAAAGTACTACATTTGAGTGGAGTTGTGGTGTGCCTTTGTATTAGAATTATGCCCTCTCCTTTGTGTGTGTGTGTGTGTGTTTGTTTCTATATATATATATATATAAAATAAAATAAAAAACCCAAAATGCACCCACATAGGTCATGTAAAGTTGTGTAGAAATACATAATTGATATAATAACCGTGTAAATTTATATTAACACCATTCATTTTGGATTTAGTTTTCATAGCATAGGAAACAAGTTAAACATATATTAATCAATTTAAAGCTGCATTTTTATATTAAAAGCTAGAAACCTTCATTCTAAATTACCATTTAACACAATCATATGCACTAAACAATACTTGGGGGCGGAAAATTAAAAAAAGTTTCAATCAAATTTTAGGTTTAGTGTGGCCTTGAAGTTTGAAGATATAGGTTGGATTTTTTTGTAGGCTTGGGTGAAACAAATTTTTCTTCTTCCTAAAAGCTTATACTTGAGCTTCACACGAGGCAAGGCTTAGCCCATGATGGTTTCCCACATCAACATATTATGTATGGAGGTATGAGAATATTACAAGATTTGGCAGTGTGATATTGGGACGAGTTGAAGGAGGTGGTGGAGGTGTGGAGCAAATATCTCCTTGCCAATTAAGTATTGAATGGTAATATGATATGCTTGAGTGTGAACAGCACTTAGAGTGGAATGGCTAAGACACACTTTTGATTAATTATATCAAACCCCCCTTGGTAGTGGGTTTGGAATTGATCGTGGATCAAGACAATGTAGGATACCTCTTTATTGGAACTATTTATTTAAGGGTAATTTCGGCAATTACTTCAAAATATTAAACATTATCAACAAGTTCGACTTGATTCAATACATGCATCCTTAATATTATGTGGAGGTTCATCCCAAAATATCATAACACACCATTAATTAGCATTAATTCTTCTAAAAAAAAAAGAACATTAATTCCATATGGAACCAATCATAATTATTTACTCATAATCATAGGTGATAAACTTTAATCAAGTTAATGCATTACAACGGTCGAAAACTAGAGTTGGCTTTAACTTTCAATTCAGTGGTCTGATTAAAGCACATGACATATCATTTTAATTATTATGAGTTACGATTCAATGGTTTTTTCTCACGACTGGTGAGTTTTCTCTCTCACAACTAGTGAGACTTCTTCCTTCTCACTATAGGTGAGTCAGTTTTTTCTTTTCTTAACTAGCTCAAACCTCTGTAATCAGTTTTTTCTTGTCTTGGACAATTAAACTCTCTTCCCTAGTTGCATGGATTCAGATTATATTGAGCGGATACAGAATATCACGTTGACTGAGGAAGAAAGGGAGGTGATTAAGGTTGGAGGAACACACAGAGACAAAATACTTGAGGAATGCTCACTCAGTCTACTTGGACGCTTCCTTACAACACGTTCTTACAACCAAGGTGCTACTAAATCTTTAATTAGGTCGGTGTGGAAGATGGGATCCAATCTGAAGTTTGTGGACGTGGGAAGTGGTCTGTTCCAATTCAAGTTTGCATTGGAAAGTCAGCTGAAGTGGGTTATCCACAATGGCCCGTGGAGTTTTGAAAATCACCCTCTAGTCCTACGGAGATGGGAGAGGGGCATGACGGCCAGTACAGTTACTTTCAACTCTATCCCACTATGGGTTTAGGTGCGGGGCTTACCATTCGATTTAATGTTTGAGGAAGCTTGTAGGGACATCGGTGGTGGGCTGAGGGACATCGGTGGGACAACAAGGATTTTTCATCTGAACAGGCCCACTTTGTTAGGGTGAGGGTCGAACTACCCCTTGATAAACCACTACGACGGAGTGGAGTGGTAGCTAACCCCAAGGGAGATAAGGTTCGTGTCGGCTTCAAGTATGAGCGCTTGGTTGGGTTCTGCTATCAGTGTGGGAAAATAGGCCATGAAGCAAAAAAATGCTCCTGCCAGAGGGACCAAAACCAGCATGGATACCCTTATGGAGAGTGGCTAAAGGAGGGTTTCAGGTGGCCCGCAAAGAACTCAAAGAGAAGGGACAAGCAACCACCATATAGAGACTCTATGGGTGAGGGAGATCACGGCATTAGGTCTCCATCTCGCACTACACAGCCACCCATATCTGACGCCGTTAGTGATCCAGCTGGCACCGAGTTTACTTAGGGATACGTTACATATCTTTCAAAACCGTTGGGGGCGATAATTATGGACAAGGATAATCATGCGGCCACAACAATTTTAATGGACACATTAATCTCGAGATTTACCTCACCTCAAAAGGAAACTGGTCTCTCAAATAATGAAGGAGACATGAGCATGACAACAGTTATTCAAGAAACGGATGCGGTGAAAACAGCACAGCCATGTGAAATGGATAACTTGATCAGTGTACCTGTGGATTACGTATCTGTGGAATTGAATCAGAGCAGAAACATTAAACAATCACGTGGGGCAGCACGTGAGACACAAGAAACACTAGTAGGGCAAACGTGGAAAAGAATAGCACATAACCTTAACTTCTCTACACCTGTTTCTTCTGCGGTTTCAGTTGTCATGGGTTCAAAGAGGACGTACAAGGAAACCGTATCAGATAAGGATAAGATGTTGGTGGAGGGATGCTGCAAGAGTATCAAGCATGGCAGAATTGTGGGAGATAACCATGATAGCAATATTTCAACGGCAGAGGCTAATGAACAGCCCCGCCGAGCCCAATGAATCTCTTAAGCTGGAACTACCGTAGGCTTGGGAACCAAACGGCAGTTGACGTCGTCTCTAATTTAGTGAGGGAAAAAGATCTTAGTGTTCTATTTCTGATGGAGACAAAACGATCTGTGGAAGAGATGCGAAGGGTGCAGGCTGATTTACCCTACCGATGTATAGTGGCTGTTCCAAGTATTCATAGAAGGGGTGGATTGGCGCTTTTATGGAAGGAAGACGTTGATTTGCATGTACAAACTTATTCACCACACCATATTGATGCGTTGATTAGGGATGCAAATTCTGTTTGGAGATTTACCGGATTCTACGGGTGGCCTGAAGAATAAAGAAAGCGTGATTCGTGGCAGTTGCTCAAGCACCTTCATGCTAGGAGTTCGCATCCATGGTTATGTTGTGGGGATTTCAACAAAATTCTAAGCATGGAGGAAGAACAAGGCGGACTCCCTAGGCCTTTAAGGCCGATGCTAAACTTTAGGGAGGCACTCTTGTTTTGTGGACTAGCAGACTTGGGTTATCGGGGTAATATCTTCACTTAGGATAATGGAAGGTTGGGCAAGGACTTGGTGCAAGAGAGGTTAGACAGGGCGTGTGCAAACATTGAGTGGAAAGCCCTTTTTCCCCATGTCAAGGTCAGTCATCTCTAGGTGTCATATTCCGATCATGTGCCTATTCTAATATCAATAGCTGAACCCGTCAATCCTAGGAGGAACAGGAGGCTGCCAAGGCGTTTTGAAGAGAAGTGGGTTGCTCATCCAGATTGTGAAAGGGTGATCCGTGAGGCTTAGGAACTACCTATCCAAAATGGGAGCCCAATGTTTAAACTTTTTGAAAAAATCAAGCAGTGCCGACATGCTTTGGTGGATTGGAGCAGAATTACTTTGGGGAATTCTAAAACAAAATTAAATGAAAAAAAAAGCAGCACTTGAAGAGCTATCAAAGGAGAACAAGGCCAACCACATACAAAAAATTAGAACACTGAAGTCAAAAATTAACACCATTCTACACCAAGACGAACTCTTTTGGAGGCAAAGGTCTCGATCCATTTGGTTACCTACAGGAGACAAAAATACTAAATTTTTCCACCAACAGGCTAGTCAGTGGCATTGTAAAAATCATATATCAGGTATCCAGGATGTAGATGGTAGCTAGAAAACATCTGAGGATCAAATTACACAGGTTGCTGAAAACTATTTCCAGGATCTCTTCACTTCAGAAAATCCCACGGATATGGGGAGTGTACTGGATGTGGTGGACAAGAGGTTTACATCGGAGATGAACGCTTCCCTATTACAGCGATACACAGCTGAAGAAGTCAGACATACCCTATTCCAAATGCATCCATCAAAATCCTCTGGCTTTGATGGTATGTCCCCTTTTTTCTTTCAGAAATTTTGGAATATTGTGGGGGATGATGTAATTAAGGCTATTCTTTCGGTATTAAATTCTGGACATATGCTACGTAAAATAATTTTACTCGTATAGTATCTATTCCAAAAAAGAATGATCCTTTGGTGATGGCCGAATATAGGCCTATAAGCTTGACTGGTGTTGTATCTAGAATTTTATCTAAGGTGATGGCAATCAGATTAAAGCTTGTGCTGCCAAATGTTATTTCCGAGGCCAAAAGTGCTTTTGTTTCGAATCCTCTAATCGCTGACAACACCACTGTGGCTTATGAAATACCTCACCAGATGAGGAATAAAAGGAAAGGCAAGGTGGGACAAATGGCAGTAAAGCTGGATATTAGCAAGGCATACGATCGGGTGGAATGGGGTTTTTTGCAAAGTATAATGCTAAAGCTTGGCTTAGACCGTAGATGGGTAAATATGGCCATGGAGACAATAACTACAACATCCTATTCAGTCCTTATCAACGGGGAACCGAAGGGTTTTATTACTCCCACAAGGGGAATAAAACAAGGAGACCCATATTTGTACCTATTATGCACGGAAGGGTTGTCTACTTTATTGAGGAAAGCTGAAGAGAGTCGAGCACTTAAGGGTGTATTGTCTAGCCAACAGGGGGTATGTATCTCTCATCTTTTATTTGCTAATGATACTCTGTTATTTTGCCAAGCCATGGTTGAAGAATGTCAAACACTGCTAGATCTCTTGGGAAAATATGAAGCGGCATCCGGTCAAACAATAAATAGGCAGAAAACAACATTATTTTTTAGCAAGAATACAAGGTGGGAGGTAAGGAGTGACATCCAACAAATGTTGGGGGCTAGAATAATGTCAGAATGTGAGAAGTATCTAGGCCTCCCAATGCCTAATGGGAAATCAAAGGTGGGGACTTTCAAAGAGCTCTAGGAAAAAATCACAAAAAGAGTTCTAGGGTGGAAGGAGAAATTTATTTCAAAGGCGGGACGTGAAATCCTTATCAAAACAGTAGCACAAGCTATCCCTGCATATTCAATGAGTTTATTCAAGCTTCCAAAATCAATATGTGATAACATCAATTCCTTGGTGACTAGATATTGGCGGGGTCAAAACCGGGAGGAGAGGAAAATCCATTGGATAAATTGGGGTAAGTTATGCACTTCAAAGAAGAAGGGAGGAATGGGATTTAGGGACCTCCATGCTTTTAACCTCGCAATGCTCGCCAAACAAGCATGGCGCCTAATCCACGATAATGCTTTACAGGGTATATAAGGCACGATACTTTCCAAATACCTCCTTTATGGAGGCTGAGTTGGGCCATAACCCCTCATTTGTGTGACGCTCCTTACTAGCTACTAGGGATATCATCCATGCTGGGTCACGTTGGACAATTGGGGATGGCAGAAGTATCTCTATGGCTTCTAGCTCTTGGCTACCTCACTCACCTGGCTTTTTGATTACACCCTCACGAGAGATGAAAGTGGCTGATTTGATAAACAATGACACGTGGCAATGGGACAGGGGAAAACTATCAGCTACTTTTGATAGAAGAACCTGCGAGACCATACTAGCGCTGCCTCTCAATGATCAAAATACCCAGGATTAGTTGATTTGGAAATAAAATAGAGCACAAAGGTTTACGGTCTGTTCGGCATACCAAGTAGCTCTGTGCTTAATACATCCAAACCAAGCTGAACACTCACTAGTGCAAGCTCACGGGTCCACTTAGAGGAAGATATGGAAGTTAAATGTGCCATTGCGAGCTTTGCTGTCACCCTTGCGAGACAATTAGCCATTTGTTGTGGGAATGCCCGTTTGCGAGGAGTTCAAAGGCACACTCCAGAAGTGCAGCAATGAAACAAGAGATTTTTTTCTTCTGTTCAAAATGCTTCAGCAAAAACTTGGCTTACTCAACTTGGAAAGATGGGCAATAACGACGTGGATGATTTGGAAGGCTAGGAATAGGTTCTATTTTGAGCATGTCCAGGTACACCCGAAAGCTATGTTTGATAGTGCAATGGATTTACTGGAGGAATACCAATGCCTAAATGCAGCGCAACGGGTATAGAATGAATACTACCCCTCTTTATGTATGCAGCCAGGTTTTTTGCTCTCTTTTGGGACATCACAGTGTTGTAATCGTCTATGTTAATGTTCCCCACACTACTAGATATTGTTTTATCTAGTTATACTTGTGCAACTCTCAGATTATAATAAAATTTCTATCGTCTATTTGCTCAAAAAAAATTATTATGAGTTATAGATTTGTTTTGCATTAAGGGTGTGTTTGGTAGAGTGGATTTTAGGAAGGATGGAAAAAAAAAAAAAGATAAAATGAAGAGGGAAAACTTTTTGGACGGTGTTTTGTTGGGAGGAGGAGAGGAAAAAAATGTGGTGGACACCAAAATGTTTTCTCCCTAAAATGGGGAGAAAACTGAGGGAGAGAGTGTGATTTGTTAGATGGGAAAAAATGGCCCCAGTTGTTTTCCTGGGCAATGTTGGCATTTTTTTTTCTTTTTTTTTCTATACATTTTGCCTCTTTTTTTGGGGAGGGAGGGCAATGTTGGCTCTTTTTTTTTCTTTTTCTCTGTGACACTTTGCCTCATCCTTTTTATTTTTTCTTTTGATTTCCTGGGGCGTGGGGTGTTCTTTTTTTTTTTTTTTTTTTTAACTAGACGTGATTTTTTTCTTTACATGATTTTTATTTTTTAATAAATTTGGGTGATTTTTTTTCTTGTTTGACACTTTTTTTGTTTTTGTTTTAATTGGGCATAATTTTTTAACAAGGGTATATGAGTAAATTAATATAAACTCATTTTTTACATCCCTTTACTTTTCCACTCCCAACCAAACAAAAAGGAGGGAAAATAAATTTTTTTTTTTTATCATCTCACTTTTTCATTCTTCTACCATACTCTATCCTCCCACTTTTCCACCCCTCCAACCAAACAAACCCTAAGAGTCCAGGAACTCAATAGTCCAAACCACGATATTGCCATTAAGTCATAAAATGACAGATTTGTCCCCTCTTACCGAGGTTAAATGAATGTAGCAAAAAGGGCTGTAACACATTGTTAAGGGGAAAATTGATGTCTCTGAATAAAATATGGGGAAGCCAAGCCGAAACTTAACAATGGGGCCCTGAAATGATGTCCAAAGGCTTTCGGTATAGTGATAAGCCTGTCCAAGTAAGAAATAAAGGTTGCACCATGACGAAACATCAACAAAAGCCTAATAAAAAATACTTCACAATTGTTAATTAATACAGTAGTCATCTTGTTTTGATGATACAAGAAAAATAATTTATCCAGCAGTAGGCTAAAATTACACTTAAAGTCCAGTAGTCAATTATTAAATAGAGAATGGTCACTTCTAGAAGTCCTTGAGTGTCTTGGTCAAGGGGGTTTGTTGTACTTTCAGCTATCATTACATCAATATGAGGGAAGAATTCCATTGTTACAAATACATTATATCCTTTAATAGTAAAATAAAAGGTAAAAATTAAAGGTTCCACGGTGAGAAGAAATAGGTTATTTGGCATGGTGTGAAGGGAGAGAGAGATTCAAGCTTAGTGCAACAGATGTTGAACTAAGATTCTTGGAGAATATATATGTGGGGCATGAATGGGGTAGTGTAGGCTATTTTGAGGGAGTGAGAATATAAGCTTGTGGTGGTTATAGACACTTAATTTTGCACCCATGATTTAATCAAGGAAGATGACTGGAATGACCATCCATGTACCCTAAAAATCATGATTGCATTACATGCATTAATTCATTCATTGCATATCGTAAAAATGATCTTAAGATTCTAGCGGTCACAACGGTGTGTCCGGTTTCCAAATCGGACCGTCGGATCGAAATATATCGTAGGATCAAGTTTGCACGGTCAGCATACATTGTGTCTAGGCAGAGTCGACCACGCACGATTAATTTAAATTAACTCTGATTGGTTAAACAATTAAAATTAATTAAATAATTTTGTGATTGGTTGACAATTAATGTCTAAAATAGGATTGCTTGCATATGAATAAAAGGGATAATTGGATAACAATAAAATTGTGGATAATTTGAACTTTATCAAAATTTATTTTAGGATATTTACCTACAAGATAATTGTTCCTGAAAAGACCTAAATTATCTAGAAAAGAGATTAAAAAAAAAAAAAACTTAGAATACGGATTGAAAACACGTCTAAGTGCAAGGACCGGCTCAAGGAAACCTAAAAAAGGAGTCCAAAACGCACCCAAACACGAAAGTTCGACCAACACCCTAGAGTACCATTCCACACTTTTGGAGTGCTGACCGGCACTTTAAAAGTGCCAAATTTCACTCTTTTGGGCTTTGGCCCAATTCTCTTCGGGTGCCAATAAGGCACACCCTTTTCGATTTATTCGCAGAAAGACGCATCCCAATTCACATTCTACCTGTCGTTGCTTATTTTTTAAGCATTCCAGTCTCTATAAATAGAGACTAAATCTCAAAATTTAGCACATTATTTTACGCTCAAGGAGAGATACCTTTTCACACTCTCAAATTCCTCACCCCCTTTCTGGAATTCTCTTTTAAACTAGGGTTTTTAGGTTTCAAAGATAATTGCATAAATTTCTTTGAACCCTAAAACACCTCTCAAGAAGAAGAAGTGCTCCATGCAAGAGGTTATTTCTAATTACCATTTTCTTTTCTTTATGCTTCTCTTGTAGTGATGATGCATGTTTGTATATATTTTTAGTTTAGTTGTTTCAAGTATTCATATCATGAACTGTTGATTTATTTTGTCAAAATATGTTCTTAATTCTTTTATTACTGTTGTGATCTCTTTCTTATTTTCAAAAATTTGCATGTAAACAATACTTTTTCTTGAATAAAAACGGATCTACATCTTCATTGGATGTAGATCTGAATTTTTTTTAAATTAAAAAACGGATTTACATCTTCATTAGATGCAGATCTGGATTTTTCACAAAATCAAAAATGGATGTGCATCTTCATTAGATGCAGATTTGAATTTTTTTCAAAATAAAAACGGATCTACATCTTTATTAGATGTAGATTTGATATTTTTTTCAAATCAAAAACATATTTGTATCTTCCTTATATGCAAATAAGAAATTTTCTTAAATCAAAGGCGAAAACCACATTTGCATCCCTATATTTTAGGCGATTCTCACTTTGGTCCATATCTTTTATTTTCACCACTTTTAGTCCCTATTTAGAAAAAAGCTATCCATTTAAGTCATTTCCGTCAATATTCTAACAGCAAAGTTCTAGGTAGCAAACGGAACTATTAAAATACTAATAATAAATTTTATTTTGGCATTAAAAAATGCCACGCCAGCCTCTAAATTAAAAAAAACTATTATTAATTTTAACTAAATAAAAAAATTAAAAACATAATTAAAAACCAAAAATCACATGAATTGAAATTTAAGTGTCTTGAACAAGAACAATAAGAATGCAAACCCAGATCTAACACACAAACACTCTCTCTTTCGCTTCTGGGTCTTTCTCTTTCATTTATACTCCACACCACCGCCGTATCATAACTTTTACTTAAGTTAACCTCAAAATCAAAACCCTCCATTTTCTAAATAAATTAAAAAAAAAAAACACATCAACCAAAAAAGCCCCAAACTTAAAAAAGCTCTCTTTCTCTCTCTTCTTTCTCTCTCAATTTGGACTCACAGGTTTTCAGTTTCTTACACTCCTTTTCTCTCTCTGTGTAAATCGGACACATCTAAGCAAAAAAGTGTCCTTTTCAGCAAAATTTTCCAAACCTTAGGGGGGTTTTGAAGAAACTTGCAATCGCCACTTCGATCTCTCTCTCGAAGGAGAGATAGCCACCATGTACTTATGAATAGGAGATAGCCACCATGTATTTATGAATTTGCATTTGAGCTAAATTTTTTGGGTTTATTATGTGTTTGTTTCCTAAGAAAATATAGGTTTATGGGTTTGTTGGAGATTGGTTTATTTACTGGGTTTATGGGTTTGATTTGCTGGAGAATTCGGTGTTGTATGGTTGATTAGTTATTCAATTATGGACATTGTGAAAATCATGTGGATTAGTGATTTGCTGGAGAATTCGGTGTTGAATGGTTGTTTGTTGGTTTTTTTTTTTAAATTTCTGGGTTTTGTTCTTAGATCTGGATTTGTGTTCTTGTTCAAGACACACTTAGATCTCAATTCATGTGATTTTTTGTTTTTAATTTTTTTATTTAGTTAAAATTAATAAAAATTTTTTTTAATTTAGATGCTGACATAACATTTTTTAATGCCAAAATAAAATTTATTATTATTATTTTAATAATTCCATTTGCCACTAGGACTTTGCTGTTAGGGCACTAACAAAAAAGACTAAAATGTGGCGTTTTTCTAAATAGGGACTAAAAGTGGTGAAAATAAAAGATAGGGACTAAAGTGAGAATCGCCTGAAAATGTAGGGATGAAAATGTTGTTTTCGCCTAAATTAAAAACTAATTTGTATCTTCCTTAGATACAGATCTGATTTTTTTTAACATGGCAGATTTTGAAATAAAGAAAAAGATCATAAATGGTTGTGTTTGTTATGTCCAATACATGCAACATACATTTATTTCATGAAATCCTCTTCTCAAGCAATCTTTTTCATATTTTTTTAACATATAAAAACAAATCTGATTTTTCTATCATCAAAAAATCTTTTTTATTTTTTTTTAGTTCTTAAAAATAGATCTGATCTTTTATAAACCAAAACCATTTTTTTTCTAAGTTCTCAAAAACAGATCATACATTTTATAAAACTAAAAGACTTTGTTTTATTAAATAAAAATATATCTGAATTTTCTCTTCAAAAAACTACTTTTTTTACACAACAAAAACATATCTGATTTTTTTTTTTTTATAAACCAAGTTCAATTTTTTATTTTTTTTACTCATAACAACAAATCTGAATTTAAAAAAACAAAACAAAGAAGATGATACATTTATAAATAAATTTGTGTGATTTAATTTTTCACATGTGCAGCATATCATTCATCTCATGCATAAAAGGGGTACATTGGTCACAAGAGTCTAGACGACCAGACTTTGTCTAGGTGGAATAGGTGCCTAACACCTTCTCATTCCGTAACCTAGCCTCCGAATTTAGTTTTTTTGGATAAGTAGATCTAGGTCTTGTCTTTATTTATTTATTTTTATTTTGGGTAGAATATAAATAGGACAAAAAGTCATGTAATTATTTGGTAATTTGTAATTAGGACCCAAAGCCATGTAATTTTCAATTTTTCAAACATGTAATTTTTATTCAATCAATGAGAATGGAACAATTCAGTCATGTATTTTGTATTAATTTTTTCTTATTTTTGTTGTATAAAAAAATAACTAGAGACTCTACACCACTTACTCAAAAAGAGAGGTGCCCTGAAAAGCACTCAAAAAATCTCTCTTTTTTGAGAGGCCCCAAATTTGCCCAGTCTCTCACAATGGTGTGATGAAGTTAATGCTGAAGCTAAGTCTTTGATGGGCAAATGGCTATTTATGACTGATTAGGAAACATTTATGAGCTTAGAATATGTAGAAAAGGAAAATGAATTTCAAAGGCTAAGTGAGTGCAGGCTAAGGGGAATGATTATGAGCTTGGGGAGAATTAAATTACAAGCAAAGTGACAAAGATAACAGAAATTTCAGAGTGTTTGATGTGTGCTTTGTGGACTGGTGTGCTTATGTTTTTAAAGTGGAGCTTAAGGAAGCATTAATTAGCAAAAGTTCAAAACATAGGACTGATCAGAAGGCAAAATAGTAGACTTAATTATCATAGGATTGGCTATAAA
The DNA here is from genome assembly GCF_040712315.1 of Castanea sativa. NCBI lineage: Eukaryota > Viridiplantae > Streptophyta > Magnoliopsida > Fagales > Fagaceae > Castanea > Castanea sativa. The sequence goes on along the minus strand of NC_134014.1, from coordinate 33,019,747 downwards.
TGGTGGATTCTTTGGGTAATATGACACATGGTGAGTATTTGGTGTAATCTTGCATTAAATGTCAAGATTTCTGAAGCTGAGTTTAACCAATAGGATTAAGGCAGGTATCAAGGAGGAATCCTAGTGCTGCAACTGAGATTTAGACCTTAAAAAGTATGATTCAACACCCCAAGTCAGGTGTTAAAGTTTAAGCCCACTTCAGAGGGTTTTGCTGGAGATCCCTTTATGCCCTCCAAACCACATATTCCCAAATTTTCCCCTTTAGGATTCATGGGCTTGGCACATGAACCATTTTATGAATGTTTTTAACATTTATAGCATTGATTTGTTGAGATTTAAATAACTTGGTTTCAACTCCCCTTCCGCTGGAGATATATTCTTGAGGGAAATTATGAGGTTCTACCACCCAGTAGACTTCAACTGCTATCACAACCTCTGGACACTGTTCACGTCAGGTAGATGGTGACAGAAAGTTGATGGGACAACCCCTAGTTCATTCTCAAAGACTTGGTTCTCTTGTAGAGGCCTTTAGCTGAACCTTGGTCAAGGATGAATAGGAGGGAGACTGGTTGTCTATTTCAGTCCTCTGCCTTTGCTAGAGTTATTCGGATTGGGCTTACTCATGCGGGCTAGGTTGTATTCATCCCATATTTAAACCTACAAAATGGACATCAATAATACATATTACCATGGATTTTCATCCCTCATTGACTCTTATTATTAGTAAATATTTTGGGTTTTGATGGATATTTGTAATGGGTCTTTGGACAATGAGTTGTAATATTTAAACTAATGGTATAAGCTTGATTACTTCAAAATGCTTTTGTACATAACATTTACTATTTTTTAAAATGATGAATTCCATATCATGAATCACGTCATAATTTAAATGGTGAGCTTGTAGGATGAATAGCTACCATGAGCTTTGAGAATAAATATTATGAATGTTGTGAAGTAAATAGTGACCATGGGTTCTTACTATATAAATTTCATGGGTTTATAATATGGTATAAGATAAACATCATAATTTTTAAGATAAATAACTTTCCATGAGCTTTTATAAAATGGTTGCCATGATTTTTGAGATAATTGCCATAGATTATAGTAATGTTTAAGAAATTAAAACATTGTACATCATTGGGCTTTTAAGTGAAATAATTCTGACATAATATTTTTGCCAAATGTTAATAATCTTGGGATCTTGATAAAATAGTGCCAATGTAAATTGGGCTTTTGATATTGTCAATGAGAACTGAACTTTTTGACATTGTTAACGAGAACTGAGCTTTTTGATGTAGCTAGTAAGAACTTGACTTCTTTAATATTGCCAGTGAGAACTGGGTTTTTGAGAAAAAATTATTTTCCATGAGATTGAATCATGGGCTTTGGTTTTGGATTTGA